>NW_012147189.1:4573613-4579777 GCF_000956105.1 Propithecus coquereli | reverse complement strand
AAATAATGAAAAAAGATCTAGGTGAACATTAAACTCACATAATTGTATAAATTGTTATTCTTTTATCAATAATAACTTAGTTATAACCCCTGATCACCGGAAGTGAAACTAAAATGAAGAAAGTCTGAGAATCGTATAGAAGACGGTGAAAACTGTTGCATTGTGAATATTTTAATATTGAATTTCCTGATTTTAGACCTTTATTTTCTCAGCAATAATAATACATCCATGCTTGCAGTTGGTTGCCAAATTTGTTTATAAAAAGATTGTTTGTGAACAAACAGGAAAAATTAAATCCCTCAATATTAACTAAGTAATATCTTGATGAAGATTTAAAGCAGTTTGGCTAGCATTTTTTTTTCTGCTTAGAAGTGATGCCGCTGTGAAATGTGAGGATAACACTTCATGTGTTACTATTTGTTGTGAAGCGATTTAATAAATGTTTAAACAAGTCATTACCACGTTGACAGCATTTCTTATCATGGAGTTGCAATTTTGATATTGATTGTCATGCTAGGCTTCCCACCACCTCTCTGCCCTGAAAATGCGGGGACACATAAACATGACCCTCAGAGGGTGCTAACAGACTGCATTAGCTGTGGATGTCTGTTCTTGAGTGTTCCTCTCGTATGTTGAAGAAGGAAAGACAGTCAGTCCTCCTTTCCACACTCATATGGTAGCATGCAAGGAAGGGAAAAATTGTGTTTTGTGTATGTTCAACTGCTAAGAGAGTGCCAGGGTAACATCTTAGGAGAATGTTTTTGCTTATGCACAAATAACCTCAAAAGAAGCGGCAGTGAGGGAAGCTCCTTCTCAACTTGTTTAATACTTTATAAACTTGCAACCAAGGAATAAGTATAGTTTAGCTTTCTGGATCCTCAGAGTAAAGACCACAATCTTGCCTTCATGAATAAGTAGAGTCAAGTAAGATCTGTGATATGGGCTGAATGTTTGTGTCTCCCTCATATTAATATGTTAAAATCCTAACTTCCAGGGTGATCACATTAGGAGGTGAGGCCTTTGGGATGTGACTGGATCATATGAGCAGAGCCTATGAAAGAGTTCCCTTCTACTGTATGAGAACACAGGGAGAAGGTGCCACCTATTAGCCAGGAAACAGGCCCTCACCAAACACTGAATCTGCTGGTGCTCTGTACTTGAACTTTCCACCTTCCAGAATTGAGAGAAATAAATTTATATTGTTTATAAGCCAACCAGTTTATGATATTTTGTTACAGAAGCCTCAATAGACCAAGACAATCTGTAGTATTCATTCATTTAATAATAATAATTATGAACCCTTATTATGTGCCAGATAAATAATGAGTCCAACAACTACCATTTCTGTCCTCTTGAAGCCTAAAGTTAAGTGGTGGATCTACATCCATCCTTGCCTTCAGCTTCCTGTGATGTGTGTTTTTGCTGAGGGGGTTCCCATTCCTCTATGATCCTCAGGCTACTCTACAAAGAACTCTTCCCCCTGACTTTCATCAATGAGAAAAGGTATGACCTGAGTATGTTATAGTACCTTCAGTTCAGATGGTCTTAGAGATGGAAGGTCTCTCAGTTTACCTGCTGCACACTTTTTCTTGAAGAAAGCCTACGACATGGATGGCAATTCAGTTTCTGCTCTAACACATTTTATAAGGGTATCATGACAGATGTATTTTGAATTTATATGATCATAAAAGAAAATGAGTGCAGTGAGGCACAATTTGATCCCAATAGATAGATGCATGCTTTATCCTAGTGAGCACCTTTTTTTTTTCTTTTTTCTTTTTTTGTGAATTCTGACAACTTAAGGGAATATTTCAACAACTTATTCAGGGACTAGTTGGGATTTTGGGTATCCATCTTTCTTCCCTATTGAAAATTGGTACAATTTCTCATCTCAGGTTTTCTATCATCTTTCCCATTCTCCCCAGGAGTTGTTTGGCAATTTCTGGAGACATTTTTGATTGTCACAACTGAGAGAAGGGGTACAATTGGCATCTAGTGAGTAGAGGCCAAAGATAATTTCTAAACATCTTACAATGCACAGAATAGGCCCCCATAATAAAGAATTTGGCCTAAAATGCCTATAGTGTTGAGCGTGAGATAATTTGATTTAGAACAACTCACATATTTATTTGTTTTTATTAATATATTTCCTTAAGAATACTTCCTTTTCTACCTCCCCTTTATATCCAGTTGTACCCAGATGAAATACTTGTTATTGCAGTGTTTTAGTATCCTTTCTTTCTTTGCTGATTTATTTTTCTGTAAATATTGGAATGTTTGTCTGAACTAGGAACTCTAAGTAATACAATAAGTCTTTGTCTCTGGCTTTATCATCAAAAATGTATCTTTGAATTAAAATAATTATAGCTTAAGGTAAAAACTGGTTAATCATAGAAGAGTGGACAGAAAACACCAGAGGAAGTTGGAAGGATTTGTTCTTTCTGGCTGAAGGGACATGGAAAATATAATGGCAGAGGTAGCATTGTTGCTGGGTCATAAAGGATAGTTATGATTTGAACATGCTGAGTTGAGAGAACAGTGGGAGGTGAGAAAGGAAAGAAAGGACCTGGGGCTGGGCAGGCTTGAGCACCAGTCAGTGGTGGCCGAGCCTGGCTTGAGGTCAAGTGCACGAAGGTGGATACAGAGAGATGTGGTTGGGAAAGTTCTTTGTTCCCTAACCCAGATGCTAATGGCAAAGGCCAAATTGTTTGTTTGTTTGTTTGTTTTGAAAATAGGCATACCTGGATCATTATAATAGTTTTTCTAAATTATGTCAAATTTTTATACTGTATGTTGAACAAATTAGAATTTTTTTTTGAAATCTAAACTTATCTGACACTGTTCTGAGCTTCCATGAGTATTTTTATGGCTTTTCTGTCAGCTGAGGTTCAGTCAGCAGGCAGAAATTCTTTTTTTTTTTTTCATTTTTGAGTCTGAAAATTCACCTTGAATATGCATATTCTCACAGCTTCAAGGGTCACAATAACCCCAAAATGCAAAACTTAGAAGAGAGCTTGGTGATTTGTTCCCCCGTTTAGACTAAAAGTAAATTCTAAATAAAATCTGATATAGAATATCTTTGGAAAGATCTACAAAAATGTGTCTACGGTGGAGGGGCAATATCCAGCTTCCAGGGGGCCGTGAGTCAGCAGATTGTCCTGAGGGCTTGCTTTAAACTGTTGATTTCTGGTCCTCTTTCCATATTGAATGAAGAGGAGGAAGGAAATCGGAGAAACATTTTTTTAATCTTCTTACAAGTACATTAGGTGTTACTTGTGAAACTAAAGTTTAAAAAACGCTATTCTAAAAGATGGAAGAGTCAGACTACTGAGGGTGTAGTTATCATGTTGTGGATGTGATAGTCAAAAAAATGTAAGTAATGAACAGGATTCTAGCAATGCTGTGGCTTTATATGCGTGAGTGAAGTCAAGGAGAATGCACCGAATTACATACACAAAAAGGGTGAAGATGGGAGAAACTACAGAGAATGAAAGTGAAAATATTTATTTGTTGGTGATCAGCATTACTGACAGAGAATTAGCATGGTTTTAAAAAATAAATATAGTCATTCTGCTACAAAAGTAGAGACTTACATGCTTAATTGTTAATTACCAAATCAGTTTGGGGGATCTACCTGCACATGATTATAAAAATACGTTGTTGTCTTTGGATTCTGAAAAAAAGTAAAGTTGAAGACATATATGCCTCTCCTTTCCCTTTTCTTAAGCTAGTTAAAGTATTTAAAAATCATGTTTTCATAACAATTCCACCTACCTGTGTCTTCTAATGACATCGAACTTTAAGGTTACAGTAACTTGGATGAATTTAGTTCCTATTTTTCCTATTCTTATTCTCTTATGCATAAACATGTATAAACTTTATAAATGCTTAACTTGTTTCATGGAATGGAAATATTTTCCTGTTGGCTCAGATATTGTATTCATGTTTTATTCATTGTCTTTTAAAGTCTAAATGTACTAGGTATGCCTCTAACACTGTTAACTGTAAAGGGGGCTGTGTCTATGCAATGTATATTGCGTGTATATTTGAGTTCTTAATAAAAACTTTTTGACAATGAGGATGGCCTTCTGTATACTTGGGTTAAAGGATCAAATTCACCTGCAATCTGGGATAGTATGGCCTTTATCATAACTTTATTACTCTTTAGCACAGGTATTTTCTTTTTTAAAATGAGGATACTGATGTCATCCTACCCTGGGCTGTGATAATTCTATGGAATTCTTATGTAAAACACTTAGCCAGTTCCCAATAAGTTTATTTTGGGGAATCCCAATAAATGTAATTCTCAATAAATTATTGAGGTTCCCAATGAATATTACTCCTCTTTACTTCCCTTATCTTCTACCTAGTGCAAATTGAGAGTGGAAATTACTTTGACTTAATGTGGAAGATTGGAATACTTTTTATGACATTCAATGCTTCCCTCTGTGTACCTCTCTCCCTAGGGGAGGCTTACACATCCCTGCACTGTTCAGCGTAGGAACTTAGGAACTGCCATGTGAAATGTGAGTGGAAATGATGAGTGGCTTCCTGGAAGAGGTGTTTAGAGCCAGTGCATGATTCACAGTGTTTTCTTTTCCCTTTGCTGCAAGGAGAGGCAATGCTTTATACAGAGGGTCCACAGAGGGGCTGCTCCACCAGCCTGAGCCCCAAGGACAGTGCTCTCTGAACCCGGAGCAGAGATAAAGCTGACCCACAGTGAACACACATCATGAATGAGAAATAAATACTTGTTGTTGGAAACCACAGACACTTTGTGGTCATTTTGTGTTGCATAACAAACCCCCACAAGGAATTCTGTGAGAAATAAATTGTAAAGCACACTTGATCAGAGTCTACTTGAAGTGACACTATTCATCGTAAGACTTCCTCAGCCATGGACATAGGTCTTAGCAGTTCCTGTTGCCTCTCGAGCCTCGTCTGGCCTCCTCATTGGGCGCCCTGCCAAATCAGCTCTAAGACATTGTAAATTGTTTGAGGGAGTGTGTATTCTTTTGTAATCCCCAGAGAGAGGGCATACACCTCTCCAAATAGCTTCTCCCAAGGAACTTTAGAATATTGAGAAGATAAATTTAATGCAAAGCAAGCAAGCATTGGTGAATCAAACCATTGATGTCAAATAACAGGAGATGAGAGAGTTGTACCTAACTTAGAGGCCTACAAGTTTTGGAGAAGGGCTATTGTTCCTAGAGCCCAGTAAAGTCATTTTGCTTGAATATGACTCTGTCAACAATGCCAGGCCCAGATACTCTCCTAAGGGGTAAAATTTCTTTATAGTTTCAGCATTTTCTTAATTGTTCCCTCAATGAGTCATAATTTGCATAGTATTTAACCTAAGAGGTTTGGGCTATGACAATAGAACTCTTCTGAGAATGTAAACAAAATCTAAATACATTTTGAGCCCACATTCTTGTAAACAAGATTCCCCCACTCTTCTTTAACTAGAAGTGTTATTTTGATACAAAGAGGCTTATTGGAAAATATTTCTTAGCTTGTTAAACTGAGCTGCTTTTGCTATTTATGGAACTGGTGTCATAAAATTATTCAAAGTTTCATAGAATTCCCCTCATCATTCAGCACAGAGGATTAAAGTACTCTTTATCCATTTGTTTTCCTGAAGCAAGGATTTCCTCTAAGCACTCACATGTCTTAAATATTTCTCCATGTTATTAAGTGTGGATGAGCCTAAGGATACTCAGATAATTTTTATGTTAGATTTTTGTGAGGTGATGTCTGGTTAAATGAGGATATCTTACATACTCATTTCACAGAGACTGAAGAATACTAACTAACATGATTTTTTTTTATTTCAAAGTATTACAGTGCTACCAATATTTTTGGTTACATGGATCACTTTTATAATGCTTGAGTCATGGTTATAAGTGTGCCCATCACCCAGATAGTGTTAACTGTACTTATTAAGTAGGTTATTGCCCATCCCCTCCTCTCCCTCCCCCCGCTTGGTTTCCGTTGAGTTTTACTTCCCTCTATGCACATGTGTGCTCATCTAACCTGACATATTTTTGAAGATTTATCTTTCATTATTTCTTCATTCAGAAATATATATTGGATTCCAACTGTGTCAGATGCTGTGAACATAGTGTGTCACCATAGTGAAAGAATAGTTTATATTTTGGGGAATA
>NW_012147189.1:4496998-4573503 GCF_000956105.1 Propithecus coquereli | reverse complement strand
ATGGCAAAACAACAGTGAAACAAACATATATTTGGCATTAAGCAGACCAGAATAATTTGGTTGCACAAAGATAATATTGATCTGATTAAGTAAAGTCAGGTGTACTAGTTTATGAAACTGAAACCCAAGGAAAAAAAATGCTAAAGTAGCAGCAATGTGAACAGTAGAAACTAGAATACATTTTTGGATATGTTTTAAGAGAGAGATTCTCAAATAGAAGAGATATGAGCTATTCGGTCTGTATTAGTCCCTTTCTTGGATTTTATAAAAAGTGACATTTCATGATATTGTCAATTCTCCCCTGTAACAATCTATATTTGTAAATATCAAATTTTCTTATAGATTATGGGAAGTTAAGCTTAGATTCATGTGTCAACAATTGCTAAAGGCTGTCTTGATCATAGTATTAAGAAAAACTCTGAGACTATATTTAGACTCCACAAGAAAAAGAGCCCCGATAAATAGGTAATATCTACTATGTTGGGGGAGTGTGGATGTACTGAGGGAGGCAAATATATCACAAGTACCACGTATTTGCCATCCTTGTTTTGCAACACTTTATAATTTGGGAATCATTAAATAAAGTTAGAATTTCTCACTTAAGTCAGATTACCAAGTGATTTCTTCTTTAATTCTTTACTACGGCCTTATTTAATATCATTAAAATCCCATTTAATTTCCACGATATTGGTACACCCCCATCTCTGGGACATTTCAAGTGGTGATTTACTAGGGAGGCATATAAGAGTATATTAAGACCCAAGGGCATGTTTGAAAGAAACCCTAAAGCACAAATACTAAAACTTATTCCCCTCTGTTTCTTGACAATGTTGCTCAGCACTTGTTATGGATGTGGGTTGGGATAGTGATGAGAGTTGGAAAAAGTTTGAAAAAAAGTGATTTTGAATGACACTGTGAAGCAGAGAGAAGTTCACACTACACAAATTTACATGAAAACTTACTCCTGAGTATGATATTGAGATATTATATTCCTACCCCAACAATGCCAACATACTTCATGATGTCAATAGGGGCTAACAAAATCTATAAGCAGATTTATATCACATTACTCCGGTGACCTCAGGAATCATTTCTCAGTGGAAGGATCCCAAGTACTGCTAATTCCGTTAATATTTCATTTTCACAGCATGCTTTTATGTTACTTTATAATTTCTCACTTTCCTTGAAGGGAGGTTGAATTATGCCAGGAATAATTTATCTTATATCCCAGTTTTAATATAATTCACTTACATCTCATATGCATATTTTTATTTAATAAACTTTTTTATACATGTTAATTTACAGCAAAGTTTAGAAATCAAAAGTTTACAAATTGTTGAATTTTCACTAAGTGAACCCATGTATCCACCACACTGGCCAATAAATAATATATAACTAACATCTCATGAGGCCTTCCTCATCAGTAGTCCTTCCTCTTCTTTCAGAGGAAACCAACTAACTGACTTCAAATATCTTAGATTTCCCTGTTTTGAACTTCATGTAAATAGAAACAAACAGTGTACGTCTGGCAACATTTGAATGAAATAATGTTTGTGGAATTCATCCATGGTGCAGTGTTTCATATTAGTTTGTTCTTTTTCATTGCTCTATACATTTCCATGTATGAGTATTCTAATTTATTTATCCATTCTACTGTTGATGAGTATTTGGGTTGTTTCCACCTTTGGCCATTATCAATAACGCTGCTATGAACATTCCTAAACATGTCTTTCAGCTCACCAAGGTATTAATTCAGTTAGAGTACATCTATTAATAAAAGTGGAATTGGTGTGTCATAAAGTATGCATATGTTTAGTTTTAGTAGAAACTGCTAATAGCTCTCCAAAGTGGTTGTGCCAATTTATACTTCCAAGAGGAATACGTAGAAGTTCCAGTTGTTTTCCATCTTTACCAACAAGAGCTATTATCAATCTTTGTAACTTTAGTTCTCTGATGGAGTATAATAGCATTCCATTTGTTATGGTTTGAATGTTTCCTACAAAACTCATGCTGAAATTCAATTGCCAGTGTAATAGTATCGGGAGGTGGGGCCTTTAAGAGGTGATTAGGTCTTATGAATTATGTCCTTAACATGGAGTGGGTTAAGTTATCATAGAAATGGGCTCTTGATAAAAGGATAAATTTGGCCCCCATTTTCTCTTGGTCTCCAGAACATACTTCCTCACCATGTGATGCCTTCCACCCTGGGATGACCCTTGTCAGATGTCAGCACCATGCTCTTGGGCTTGCCAGCCTCTGGTATCATGAACCAAAAAAACTTCTGTTCTTTATAATTACTCAGTCTGTGATATTCTGTTATAGCAGTAGAAAATGGACTAAGACACCATTGTAATTTTAATTTGCACTTCTTCATTTCCCCAATGATTGATGAAAATGAATATCCTTTCTTATTTGAGTATCTTCTTTTGTAAAGTGTATACTTACTATTAATATTTGTAGATCGGTGTTGTTTATATTTTCATATTACTTTGTAGAAGATTGCATATAATTGTGTTCAAGTCCTTTGTCATTTATATGTATTGCATGTATTTTCCCCTGCTTGCTTCTCCATTCTCTTAATCATTATTTTGTTAAAAGAAGCTCTTAATTTTTAAGTAGTTCAATTTATATCTATTTTCGGAAGTTAAGGAAATATGAGTTTTTGAGTCATTTTCAAGAAGTCTTTGTCTATTTAAAGTAATGAAAATATACTATGTTACTTTCTAGATTCCTTATTGTTTATTGCCTTTCGCATTTAGATCCATTATTTGGAAGTGATTTTTGTTTATGGAATAAGAGAGATATTAAGACTCACTTTCTTCCTATATAGATATTCAATTTATCAGTACTATTCTTTGAAATGCTGTTTTTTCTTCACTGTTCTGCAGTGCCATCACTGTTATAAGTTATGTGCTTATACTTATGAATCTGTTTATAGAGTTTTTAATCTGTCCCAATGGTCTGACTGAGTATATTTGCATCAACGCCACACTATCTTAATTACTGTATTTTAAAGTTTTGATATCTGCTAATATCAGTCACACTGATATCTTTGATGGTCATTGATTTCAGGTTTCCTGGGGAAACTTTATAAAGTCAGAACTTTATAAAATGTTATCTTCATTTTTAAGTTTTCACTCTGACATAATTTTTCTTACCTGTGGAATAGTAGACTTCTGAACTACAATCTATCTCATAAAGATATTATGAGAAATGTTCATTTTTATAAACACCATCTAAATGCTACTACTACTGTTACTACCAATGTCATCATGAAATTGAGCTCTATGAACAGTTTAAAAGAAAAATCATTTGAGGAATTTAGCAAAGTCCCCAAATGTGTCAATATATATTTCATTTAAATAAGAGCTAAAAAATAAGAGCTACACACTAGCCCACCTGAATATTTTTATTCCTACTTAATGTATATTCTATGAAAATACTGAAATTTTATAAACAGTATACAAGATTTATTTGTCAGTTTGATAGGTATATTATAACAGCATCTCAAGTTTGTGACCAAAATCTCAACTAGCTATTTTTGTTTCATAAAAATGTTGTACAGAAAAATACAGTTCATTATGTACAACTAGCTGTTTGAGGAAGTTCAGCCTTCCCTGTGCATGGTTTCTCTGTATAACACTTGGTGGATTTGTAATGCTTTTCCTGTCACCTCTAAATATCATTACACCTTAGAGAATCTGCAGAGTTATATAACACTGTGATAATCAGAATCACACCCCTTTCATAGCACAGACTCCGAATTTTGCTGATGTAGAAAATACAGAATCCCAAGATCTCCAGCTGTCTTACCTAAAGTTTATAGGAAGGAAGAAAGCTGAAGCAATGGCAGAAAAGGAATTAAGAAAAACCTCTCCTATACTACAAATGAGACAGAATGGACAAAAATAAATCAGGCTCCCCTAGCCTCACTTATAGTCCTTTTTAGCCAACAATATTTTCTTTAGTTCTTGGCTTACTGCCATGAAGGAATTCAGAACTTGAATGCAAATTGATTGTTAAGAAAACAGAGACATAATTTGAAAATGAGCAAGGTAATTAAGAAAGAACAAGAATATTTCCAATCCCTGAGATTTTTAGAGGAGTGAACTAAACCAGATTTTTAGATCGTATGGTTTTAGATCATATGGTGCTATAGTGAAAAAAAAAATACACAGCAGAAAAATTATTCTTTGTTTCAGGGATAAAATTGTTGTGTTTTCATAGTTGACATTTCTGTCACACTCAAGTTACTGAAGCAAACATCCCCTTCTTCATTAACAATGAAAGGAGTTCGCATCAGAGCTCAGCTATTTAAGAAAGGCAACAAACATCACTTATACAGGTCAATTACAATTTCTAATAATTAAAAACAAGAAAGAAAAATGTTCAGTGTCTTACATGACATTGTCTAATTTGGTGATTTTTACACATTTCAAAACTGAGACTTGAGGCTGAGTGTAAACGGTACACAGGCCAGCTGACGCATCCAGAGTTCCTGTGATTGCTACTGGAGAAGTCACCTCATCCCGGAACTGACACCACACTTCCAGAGAGCAAACTTATCATCTACCTGCATCTCACAAAACTCTTGTGTCATGATTACATCTGCCTTGTCCAATGCCTGGCCTTATCTCACAGTTGAAAATCAGAGAGTATTTGATGAATAATTATTTGCTGTTAGTTTTTTAAAAAAATCCATTTTCTAGTTTCTACGTTCACTACCTAAGCCAGGATTTACTCTCATAGTCCTTTGCTAGTTATGTCATCAGGTGCTCTAACAAGGCAGGCAGTGACAGGTCTGCTCCTAGTTTAGGTGAACTCTTCAAAAATATCCTTGAAGTACACAGAACTACAGCAACTCAATATTTCAATCTTAAGAGTATAAACTTAAGAGAAAATGTCATCAACTAAAATTTCTATTTAGAATTGACCTTATTTGTTTTACTTAATTATTCCTCTGTGTGTATATATATGTGTGTGTATGTTGTATGTATGCATGTTATTGCTCATAAAGCCACCAATTAGTTCATTCATCTCCTGTACCCAGCACTGTGGAGCTGGTTTATGGGCTGTTTGTGTCTCAATGAGCCCAATTTTTACTCTGTCAGTTGAACAGATTATCAAAGTTGCTAGAGAAATCACTCTGTGTTTTTCCTTATTCTTTTGCAAGAAGTATTCCTGTTACATACTCTTTAATCCTTCGGCTTGACTCTGCCATTTTGGAAAGGTAAATTTAACTTCTTGCATACTAGATTTCTTTGATAATGTTGTTGTTTCATAGCCTTCTGCCACTGGCTATTTGTGGTTAGTGTTAATTATCTCAGAAGTATCAATATACACTTCACCAAAGGGAATCAATTTTTCCGCATACATGTGATTCTTAATTTTATGTGACAACTTGACTGGGCTAAGGAATGCCCAGATAGCTGGTAAAGCATTATTTCTGGATGTGTCTGTCAGGGTGTTCTTGAAAACTGGATTTCTGGATGTGTCTGTCAGGGTGTTCTTGAAAACTTTCTGGTACCAAATGTGGCTGAAATCAGGCTTCAATTCTACTAGAGTGGTACATTCCTGGGCTTATTATCAACACTCTAGTCTAGCGAAAGAAATGTTCCCCAGTAGCTGAAATACAAATCCTTCCTTTACTCAGATTGGCCCCACTACAGTTCTGCATTCATCCCTGCAGCATCCTCTATAGAGGAGAGATTTCTTTAATTAGCATTTAAATCAGTAGACCGAGTAAAGATCGCCCTCCTCAATGCAAGCCGGCGTCATGTAATCCATAGAGGGGCTGAAGAGAACAAAAAGGCAGAGGAAATTTGCTCTCTGCTTGAACTGGTACACCATATTCTTCTGACCTCAGATATTGGCATTCCTGGTTGTCAGGCCTTTGGGTTTGGACTGCAGATACACCAAAGGCTATCCTGGGCCTCCAGTTTTGCAGAAGGCATGTCATGGGACTTCTTAGTCTCCAGAACCACGTGAGCCAATCCCTCATAATAAATCTCTTTCTCTATATATCCCATTGGTTCAGTTTCTTTCGGGACCTCCAACTAATACAATGTACATGCTTATGTAAAACTTCCCACAAATTCACTTAACTTTACCAGTTTATTCCTATAATGAAAAAGTTGTGATTTAAAGAAATTATATAAAAATATGAGATAGCAAATGAAGATTTAAGTGACTATTGTGTACTAGACACTTTCACAGATGATGTATGATATATATTATATAACTAAGATGCAAATTTGTATCTTTTAATGTATATTTTGCTATATCATTGAATAGCTTAGAAAACAGAAACTTGGTAAGAAAACTTATTTGTCCAAAGTCACACATTCAGTACTCGTATAGTATAGAATTTTCTGAGCCCAAAGTCTGCATTTGTACTCTTACTTCCATCACTGCCATAGACAGCTGACATCTGAGTGCTCGCAATATGCCAAGCCCCGTATTAAGAGCTTTACCCGCACTATTTCATTCAATCCTCACAAAATGTGTGCCGGTGTAATCCCCTCTATATACGTTAAACAACAACAACTTCATGTTTCAAGAGTTTAAGAGACTTGTGTAAGCTATCTTACTTGTAAGAAGCAGTGCGAGGTTCAAACTCAGGTCCGTGTAAGGCCACAGCTGGAGCCTGTCTCCACTGTGCTCGAAGACTCCATATTGGTCAACAGGAAGTGAGAATTTCTCAGAATTGATTAGGTACTCTGGATTGATTGGTTAGATCAATGGTTCTCAACCCTGGATTCATCTTATAATAATCTGAGGTACGGGCTCCAGGCCAGATCGATTAATTTAGAATCTTCAGGGAGAGGGGCCTGGTATATTTTTAAGGGACAGCAGATGTATAGAGTAATGCACAGTTAGGCTGAGAATCATTGCTCTGGTTGCATTTGAGTCCTGAATCATTCTCCTCTTAATAGCCACCAACTGGCCAGTTCCGTGTGCAGGCCCAGGCCTGTTCCTCTGCCAACCATGATGCAGTCATGGGCGTCAACTTCAGTGCTCAGCAAGGTGACATAAGTACATCTACAGATAAACTGCAAGTTATAGGAAATCTGGCCCTTACTGGATTACAAAAAATAGTATTAATTTTATTGGCTCATGAAAACTTTCTTGTACCAAACGTGGCTGAAATCAGACTTCGATTCTACTAGAGTGGTACATTCCTGGGCTTATTATCAACACTTTAGTCTAGTGAAAGAAATGTTCCCCAGTGGCTGAAATACAAATCCTTCCTTCACTCAGATTGGCCTGACTACAGTTCTGCATTCATCCCTGCAGCATCCTCTGTAGAGGAGAGATACTGTGTGTGCAAGTTGGCTTATTCTAGGCCAACAGCTCTGTCTTTGCAACCTGAAAGTAGAATCAGTTGTAGGCTCAGCCAAGAGCTGAGGGTAGGAAAGTGTGGTTCTCCCAAAACAAGATTAGCATATATATATATATAATTGCCTTAAGAAAGGAAAATAATTCTTTCAATCTTATGTTTAAAGTACACATTATATTCACCTAGGGACTTTAAAAATTATATCTAGTCCCCCTACCTTGAGAGACTCTGATTGAATGCATAGATGTCCATTTAACCTTGAATGAGGTCATCTTTCTCTGTGTCCCTCCCCATTACCCATCTCCTTTCCAGAACTGACCCTCAACAATAAATGCACCCTGAATACTTAATTCACTGTTTAGATGTTAGTATTTCTTTCTCATGAAAAATAAAAAATATTGTACTGAATTATCTTTTGAAGATGATTTGTAATAAACAGAATCACCAAACTGAGTCACTCTGGCCTATCCAGTAGGCTTAGAAATTGATTTCTCATTAAGAAATTTAATTCCTTTCAGCTGTCTAGGCCACAAATTTTCTATTTGTAAGATAGTGATATGGAACTATATGATTCTAAAGTCTCTTCCAGCTATAAAGTTCTATAAATTTCATGCTACCTTCATTTCTGTTAGTCTATTTTTTTCTAGAATAATTGAAATATACACTTAATATACACTTAATTTAAGTGTCAAAGAGGGTGATTATATATCTCTGTTTTACTGGGACTGTCCAGGTTTTCACCCATGAAATTAGTAATCATGCATATTTTATTCTCCTAAGCTTCCTGGTTTGGATGATAAATTATATGGTCACTGTAGGGACCATGTTATATGAAAAGATATAGCATCTCACTCATACTCATACTACTAATAACTAATATTTATCGAGCACTGACAATATGTCAGTGCTCTAAGTATTTTAATTCACTTAATCCTCATAACAATCCTATGAGTCAGGCAACCTTGTCACTTCCATTTTATAGATGAAAACAAACTTCGGAGGTGTTAAAAAGCTTGTCATACATCACAGATCAAATAAGTGATAGAGCAGTATATTTTTCTGACTTTCACACCTAATACATTCCATAACTTAATTAATTAAAATAACAAAAATAACACTAAATAAAAACATTTATCAAAGTTTCAGAACTCAAATAATAACTGTGGTTATCAATTATAATCCAAACTGTAAACTAGAAAATGTGAATTATGAAAACCCAGTGTAGGCAAAATATTGTAAAAAATAATATAAGAAAATTTATGATATTATGCATGTAATGTGTGTCCTGAGGAAACCGTTTGTATCTTTGACTCTCCCAACCCAAATGATACGGTTTTAGTGACAAAATTAAATTATAAAAATACATGTTATATATTTCACATCTTACACCAATATTTACCTAATAAAACATAAGTGATACATATGTTTAATAAACATAATCTGTTTCTCCCCTGTTTTTGACTTGAGTTCCAAACTCTCCATTCTTTTTTTTTTATTTCTTGCTTAAAAGAATAGATACAGAAGCCCTTCGCTACTATAATGTTGCTTTTCTTTTTACTTTTTAAAGTTATGTATTTTTCTCTTAGTTGTTCTCAAATTAAAATGCTAATGATTATTCAAATGTCTTGGACAACTTTCTTACGTATGTATGCATGTATTTATTTATTTTCAGAGAAATAAATGACAAATGTGTCTCATTCTAATTATTGTCTAGGGATCCCCAATTCAGATCAGCTACTTTGACTTTTGAAGGGAGCAACCTAGTAATGTCTATTTATGACAATTATCACAGATAAGTCTTAAGATCAAGATACTATGAACAAAAATGGGAAGATCTCTTTTAGACTAGGAACAATATTTGCTGCATTGAATGGAATATAAAGTCTGAAAGAAGCCTGGTTTATAAGGATATTGGATAAAATTTTAAATTGCACAATCAGAAGTCCATTTAAAATGTTGTAAAATAAATTTGTGCACTAGCAAATATTTAACTATGAACTCTGTGAGTAAATTTATATTTTGGAGACTAAGTTCACTATAGAAGGTAAACTTGAAAATCAACTGCAGAGTAAACCTACTGAATTTCCCAGAATGCTTTAGTTCTTTTTTGAGTTAAATTTATTGGCACTAATCCTCATGGTAAGAAATAATGCCAAATATGTATTTTTTGCTCTAACGACTTATATTAAAATGACTAAAACTATATTTATTTATCTACTTTTTCAGTTTTTCTAATATTAAATATGAAAATATACATTCATTTTCATTAAACTTGTTAGAAAACAAATGGAAGCATCTTTGTATATTTTAACAACACAAATTATTTTGTTATTGATGCGATTCTCTCAAACTGTAAATTTTATCGCTTTTGCCACAAAGTCACAAGTCTATCACATTTTCCATGATTGACAGAGAGCCCTTTATTTAGGCCAGCTGTTGGAATGCTGTGCACTTACTGGGAAGCTTTCTGGAGGCCTTGGCTATCACATTTTCATCGAATGTGAGTTCCTTTTTATACGTGTACATATTGTGCAGAGAACAGAAGAGCTCACAGCAGCCCCTAAAAGGCATCTGTTCTTTATAGTGAGATGAAGAAGCTGCAGAAGGTTTGTGGAAACTTGCTGAAGCTTGTTGTCACTTAGCAGGAAGTGTTTAGAAGTTTGCAAAGAACAGAATTACGATTTGTCAAATGTTGCAAACTTCTCAGTGAGCACACAATGTTTGATTTCACCATTGCTCTAAATAGGATTGTATTTTATGTATTTTCAAAATGACCAACTTTCCTTTTTGGTAAAATACTGAAAATTCCAACACAGGAATTCACTGTAGCTCAGGTGAGACTCATTCTTCTACTTTACTTTTTTTGGCAGAGGTCGGTGATGGGGACAATATTGCAGAAGCCAGTCACCACAGTCCAGGCATCTATCTTGCTGATCGGAATGAAGAGAGTTTTCTTATTTAATTATAAACTTTTCTTTTGGGCTTACAAGAAATTCTTTGAGGAAGCCAGAAAGTGCTCCAGTCAAGACTTTATCATGTGAGCCTGCACATAAGGGCTCTTTGTTTAAATCTCTTCACACCTACTTAGAATTCAGTTTTTGATCATTATATATGCTGGACTAGTAAAGAATGCATTGAATTCTGAAAATTTTAATATTCTTCTTATGCTAGCACTTCCTTCTCCATCTCTTCCCTTGATCATGTGTGATTTCTAAGTTCTTAATAGTTATTTATTTTAATAATCTATTTAACCATGTGCTTATTTTTTTTTTATCTTTGAGGGGAAAAAAGTGCTCTCTTCCCTTCTTTCTGTGATTTGGTTGATTTGGTTTGGTTAGAAAAAGATTGAGCTGCTTTGGCTAAAGAAGGATTTACTAAGCGTTTAATTTATCATCCAAGATAAATTAGTATAGTAAAACCCTTGACCAAATAGCTTAGGACTGTGAGATATAAGAAAATTGGGTGATAAACGCCTTTTTCTACTGGAAAAAAAAAATACTTTCAACCTTCTGCATCAGAAGTTTACATTAGACATAAACATATAGTATTACAATGAAAAAGTTTTGGTGTAAATATAATTTCATTGTAAGCAGATCCCGGTGCTGTAATGAATTGTTTAAACCCTGAGTTGTTTTTTATTTCTAGGCTAAAAGAACAGGCATAGGGAATTTAACAGCAACATTTGGAAAGTCATCTGCTGACTAAATAGGCCTCTGGGGTTTGGAAATATTTCTCATCTTTATTTTTTTTCCTACTGGTACATGTTGGCTCATTCAAGAGAACCTGACTGATCTACTAAATTCTGGGAGTTTTCTCTTTACCTTATTAATACAGTTTCTGATTTCCTATTCGAAATAATTGACGCTTTCTCCTGAGGTGGGAAAACATTATTTTGTATTTTCTTCAGCTTTTCTCTGACATATTTTGTCATAAATTAACTGTTCTTATTCTCGGATTAACTCTCAAATGTCTAAAAGTCTATACCATCAGTTCTGGAGAGAGAGTCTCTTGTCTTTCAGGGATAGAGTTTGAGAAAAGAGAATAGAATGTGCTGGAATGAGCTGCAGCTGGTCCTTGCTACATCCTCTTGTCACCTTGAGCCTATTAACATGTGGCAGATAGTCTGAGAGGGCACTGGGCTCTTGTGAGACTTCAGGAACCAGTGGAGGGTTTAGTCATTCATCTGAATTTACTTAACCATGTAGGAGAAAACTTTCTCACACAGTTTCTAAGACGAAATGCTAAAAATTGTTATGTCTTTTTCAGAAGGGACTGTTTCTGTTTATTCTTAAGAAGAATCTTAATTTTGAAAGTAGGTTGAAAATTTGAATACTTTCTGGATTAAACTGGGTCTTGCTTTTTTGTTTACTTGGGTAAAACTGGAAAAGAGGAGGTGATCACTCTGCAAGTCTCTGGCAAACTTGTTCTGGAGGGGTATAAATGACCATTTGATGATTTGTTTCCAGAAACTTTATACAAACCCCAAGAACTGATGAAGAAACTCATTAATTCCTTAGGAACATTACCTCCCTTAATGAAGGAAAACAGCCTATTGGCTCTTTAATAGTAATCAAGTGAAATGTGGATACTTCTAGGCTTTTGTTTTCAATCACCATTTATAGGAGGCTTTGCTTTTTACCATGAAGTGTAACAAGAAACTATTACAAAGCAGTTTAATTGTAATGTGGATCCCCTTTTCCTATAAAGATTTAATTCTAACTTGGAATTACCTTCTTGATTGAAGAATTTTTATCAAATAATTCTGAAATCTTACAGTTGTACAGAAGGCAAAACTTTTACCTCTACCCTTTTAGGATCTTGGGCTGGGCCTGAGAATTAAATTGGCATAAAATTGATTAACAGGGAAAAGGCAGACAGATTTTTACATGTACATGGATGCCTCCTAGGAAAATGAAGACCCAAAGAAGTATTAAACCTAAGTGCTTATATAGTAGATTGAACAAAGAATGGCAATTGTGCAAAAGTAAATAAAATATGTGAGAAAGCTAAAGGACGAGTTATTTTAACAAGTTCTGTTTGTATGGATTTTTTGGCCTCAACTCCCTGTTTCTGGTGATAAGAATGTTTCTTCTTTCCTGGTACAGGGAGGGCACCTTTCATGTGGGACTTTTTATCTCCTGTTTTCAGGAAGAAAAGGTGAGATTAGAATGCCCTTCTCGCATTTGCTGTTTGTCAACTGCCTTTAGGTCAAAATAATCCTTACACTGAAGTGGCATCTTTGGGGATAGTATATTCTGCCACCCTTTACAGTCTGTGATGTTTAATTTTTAATTTTATGTGTTAACTTGACTGGGCTAAGGGATACCCAGACAGTTAATAAACATTATTTCTTAGTGTGTTTGTGAGGGTGTTTCTGGAAGGATTAGCATTCAAATTAGTACACTGAGAAAGAAGATCACCCATGGAAAGGCATCATCCTATCCATTGAGGGTTGAGTAAGGAAGGGTAAAATTCACTCTCTTTTCTTAAGCTGGGACATACACTTTCTCCTACCCTCAGACATCAGAGCTTCTGGTTCTCAGGCCGTTGGACTTGGACTGAATCACCCCATTGGTTTTCCTTGTTCTCCAGCTTGCAGAGGGCAAATCATGGGACTCCTCGTCCTCTGTAAGCACATGCATCAATTCTTGCAATGTATGTGTATGATGTGTGTGCCTATGTGTGCTTCTTTTCCTCTGGAGAACTCTGACTAATATACAATCCATTATACAAATAAAATTTTGATGTTTAAACACCTCTCTATTCAATTAAATTACTATAAATAACCCACCACTCTTAATTTTCTATACAATTTGAATTGTCTGTTTACATCTTTTCCTGTTCTTATTTTTCTTGAGAAATTTCTCCAGGGTAAATGGAAGGAATCAAATTTATCTCCTGATCTTAAAGCTGGGTTCATATTTAGAATCATTATTTTAAAATGATAATCATTTCTGGATTGAAGAACCAAAGTCATTCCCTCTCAAACAAAACAAAATACAAACCAAAACAAAACATGTGTGATGAGAGGGCTCTTGTTACAAGGGTGTGGAGGGAAAGACATTGTCTCCAGAATATGTTGTTTCTTTTCGTCTTTATTTATTTACTCTTGAAGTGAATCCCCTCCTTGAAAAGAAACAGGAATTTTCTGAAGGGAAGTCTGAGGTGATGGTGTGGAACAGAGGGGGTGCAGAATCCTACTTCTCCACCTCTCTACGCTTTCTGCAAAATAAGCCTTGAAGCCTGGATTTGAATAACTAGTCATAGTGGTTTCTTCTCCTCCTTATTCCATGGTCTCTCCAATAATGTCTTACCACACCCAGGGTACTCAGGTTGATCTTTCATGATGGCCATCACTGGGCAGAGTAAAAATGGCCAGAAAAGTTTATCTGAGAGGATTTCAAAACATTAAAATACAGAATATAGCAGAATATATGGGATGTGATGAATCACTATATCCAGTTGTGTACTGGAAAAGTTTAATGATTGGCTCTCTGAAACAAAAGCATGTACACGCACACACACACACACACACACACACACATATATATAACTTTGTTATAAAATTTTCTGGTGTAAAATATGCGTCGCATACAATTTAAAAGTAAAATGAAATATACAATACTCTGTAGAGCACAATGAACAAAGTCAATTAATTTGGAGAGGGTTTTGTTGAGTTGGGTTGAATTCTTATATCTGCACCCAAACTATGCTACCAATAAATGAAAGAATACTGTTCTGACATCAATGTTTGTTATTTTTTGTAACATTTGCTGAATCACCATGCTGTAAATTGTTTACTATGGGTGATTTTGAGATTCCAACTTGATGTCACTGAATGTGGAAATGGAAAGAAGACACATAATTATGTCATTTGCACCATATATAGACAATAGACCTGAATAACTTTAAGAGTATAGATAATAAAAAAATGTAAAATAATTAGAAAGTGATGGATTTTGAATATTTATTACCTTTGTTTATGATATCATTATTTAATTATAATTTAATGTAGGTTAATTTTTTATACTGGCTATTTAATAACTGGGTTACAAAATTTTTGAAAATTTCTACAAATGTTCTCACAAGCCCATACGAGCCAGCTCTAGCAGACCACTGTTTAATCTTTTTAAAGCATTCATTCTCAATTTCAAGCATATCATTTATGATAAGGATCTTTGTGTCTATGGATGTCTTTACACACTAGATAAATCTCCAGTCTCTTCTGTATATTTCACTTGAAATAATAAAATCTCAGGGAACTTACTAGATTTCTATTAGAGCTAATGTATCAAATATAAGATCAAATTCAATATTTTTCACCTGTCTTCATACACAATACTAGTTTTCTTTTTCATCCTTCCTAATATATGTTAAATAGCATCATATTAGAATTCTCTAGAGAAACGGAACCAATGATATATATAGATAGATCGGCAGATAGATAGATATAAGGGGCAATATATTATGGGAATTGACTCACATGATTATAGAGGCCAAGATGTCCCATGATATGCCATCTGCAAGATGGAAAACTAGGAAGCTGGTGGTGTAATTCAGTCTGAGTCTAAAGGCCTGAGTATTTGGAGGGACCCACTTATGTAAGTCCTCAGAGTCTAAAGGCCCAAGAAGCAGAAGCCCTGATATCTGGGGGCTAGAGAAAATGGAAATCCTACCTCAAAAAGAGAGAGTGAATTTTCCTTTCCTCTGCCTATTTGTTCTACTCAGGACCTCAAGGGATTGGATGGTCCCCACTCACATTCTTTACTCAGTTTATTGATTCAAACGCTAATTGCTTCCAGCAACAGCCTTACAGACAAACCCAGAAATAATATTTTACCAGCTATCTGGGTATTCTGTAGTCCAGTTAAGTTATCACATAAAATTAACCATCATAAGCATTGCTGTTTTCCCCATTCCAAAGTTCTTAGCTTTACAAAATGTGATCAGATAAAAATGGCAACTTGTTTCCACTCATGCCCCCCAAAACCATAATGGAAACTCTCCTAAAAAAAATATAGCTTTCTTAAAACCTTAAAAAATTATTTACAAGCAAACCTTGTTTTATCGTGCTTTGCTTTGCTGTATTTCACAGATACTGTGTTTTTTTACAGTTTGAAGGTTTGTAGAAACCCTACAGAAAATGAATCTATCAGCACTATTTTCCCAATGGCATCTGCTCACTTCATGTCTTTGTGTCACATTTTAGTAATTCTCACAATATTACAAACTTATTCACTATTATTATATTAATCATGTTAATCTGTGGTGGGTGACCTTTGATGTTACAATTGTAATTGTTTCAGGGTGCCATGAACTGCACTCATATAAGATGAGGAACTTAATCAATAAATATGTGTTTTCTGACTGCTCCACCAACCAACCATTCTCATATCTCTCTCCCTCTCCCTGAGCCTTTCTATTCCCCTAGATAAAACAATATTACAACTAGGCCAATAATAATGGCCTCTAAGTGTTCAAGTGAAAGCAAGAGTTGCATGTCTTTGACTTTAAATCAAAAGTTAGAAATGATTAAACTTAGTGAGGAAGGTGTGTCGAAAGCTGAGATAGGCTAAAAGTGGGGCCTCTTATACCAAACAGTTAGCCAAGTAGTGAATAAAAAGGAAAAGATGTTGAAGAAATTTAGATACTCCAGTCAACACAGGAATGATGAGAAAGCAAAACAGCTTTATTGTTGATATGGAGAAAATTTTAGTGGTCTGGATAGAAGACCAAACCACCCACAACACTCCCTTAAGCCAAGGCCTAATCCAGAGCAAGGCCCTAACTCTCTACAATACTATGAAGGCAGAAAGATGAGAGAAAGCTGCAGAATAAAAGTTTGGAGCTAAAAGAGGTTGATTCATTAGTTTAAAAGAAAGAAACCATATCCATAATGTAAATGTGCAAGGTGTAGTAGCAAGTGCTGATCTAGAAGTTGCAGCAAGTTATCCAGAGGATCTGGCTAAGATCGTTGATGAAGGTGGTTACCCTAAACAATACATTTTCAATGTAGGTCAAACAGCCTTATATTGGAAGAGGATGCCCTCTACAACTTTCATCGCTAGAGAAGAGAAATCAGTGCCTGGCTTCAAAGGACAGGGTGAGTCTCTTGTCAGGGGCTAATGTAGCTGACAACTTTAAGTTGAAGCCAGTACTTATTTACCATTTCGAAAATTGTAGGAACCTTAAGAATTATCCTAAATCTACTCTTCCTGTACTCTATAAAGGGAACAACAAAGCCTGGATGATAGCACATCTGTTTACAGCATGATTTATTGAATATTTTAAGCCCAATGTTGAGACTTACTGCCCAGAAAAAAAGGTTACTTTCAAAATATCACTGTTCATTGGTAAGGCATCTGGTCACCTAGGAGGTCTGATGGAGCTGTACAAAGAAATTAGTGTTGTTTTCATGTTTGCTAACATAAATATCCATCATGCAGCACAAGGACCAAGGAGTAATTTTAACTTTTAGGTTTTATTTTTTAAAAATACATTTTTTAAGACTACAGCTTCCAGAGACATTGATTCTTCTGATGGATCTGGGAAAAGTAAATTGAAAACCTGGAAAGAATTCATCATCCTTGATGTCATTAAGTACGTATGTGATTCATGAGAGGAGGAAAATATCAACATGAACAGGAATTTGGAAGAAGTTAATATCAGGCCTCATGGATACATTGAGTGTTTCAACATTTCATTGGAGGAAGTAACTGCACATGTGGTGGAAATATAAAGAGAAGTAGAATTAGAAGTGGAGATATGACTGAGTTGCTGCAGTCTCATGATAAAACTTCAATGCATGAGGAGTTGCTTCTTATGGATGATCAAAGAAAGTGCTTTCTTGAAATAGAATCTATTCCTGGGGTAGATGCTGTGAACATTGCTGAAATGACAACAAAGGATTTAGAATGGTTTTGCTGAGGGGGTGAGGAGGTGGGACAGGGTTTCTCTCTGTCGTCCAGGCTGGAGTACAACGGTGTCATCATAGCTCACAGCAACTTCAAACTCCTGGGGTCAAGTGATCCTTCTGCCTCAGTCTCCTGAGTTGCTGGGACTACAGGCATGCTCCACTGTGCCTGGATAATTTTTTTTATTGTAGAAACAGGGTCTCACTATGTTGCTCGAGGTGGCCTCAAACTCCTGGCCTCAAGCAATCCTCCTGCCTCAGCCTCCCAAAGTGCTAGGATTACAGGAGTGAGCCACCGCACCTGGCCAGAATGCTACATAAATTTAGTTGATAAAGCAATGGCAGGGCTTGGGAGACTTAACTCTGATTTTGAAAGAAGTTTTTCTGTGTGTGAAATGCTATTAAATAGCATTGCACACTGCAGAGAAATCTTTTGTGAAAGGAAGAGTCCATTGATGCAACAAACTTCATTGTTGTCTTATTTTAAGCAATTGCTACAGCCGCCCCAACCTTGAGCAATCACCACCCTGTTCAGTCATTCAGCTGCCATGAACATGGAGGCAATACCCTCTGATCAGCAAAAAGTTTACAACTCGCTGAAGGCTCAGATGATTATTAGAAATTTTTATCAATAAATATTTTTAAATTAAGATATGTACATTTTTTAGACACAATGCTATTGCACACTTAATAGAATACAGTATAGTATAAACATAACTTTTATGTGCACTGGAAAACCAAAAAAATTGTGTGACTCACTTTATTATGATATTTACTTTATTGAATAACAGTGGTCTGGAACCAAACCTACAATATCTCTGAGGTAAGCCTGTATATTTTTAATAGAAATGCTCTTAAGCCACTATACACCAGAAGAAAGAGTCTCATAATTTACCATTTGTGTTCAATTGGTCTTTTTTATTTTTTTGTTATTATATGAATAATTTATAAAGAATAGAAGAATAGTGAACAATAACTTTATTAGAAATTTTATTAAGAATTTAAGTAAAACAAACTTTTTATATCAAGTAAATTTTGACATTTAAACATCATAACTGATGAATATTGGCATGGGTATTTTTAGCTAAACAGAATAATTAATTAGTCCCCATTGTAGCATAGCATGCCATTGGAGAAATGAGCTACAATTTATCATACATTTATATTTTTTCCCCTTGTTTAGAGGCTATAATAAATAGGCCTCCTATTAATATTCTTGTACACGTCTTTGGCAAACATATGTACATGCATTTCTTTAGAGTACAAAACTAGGGTTAGAATTTCTGGGTCATGGAGAAGAATTACTGGGCCATTAGTTATAAATGTGTTCATTTTTAGAAAACATTACCAATCAGTGGTTGCACCCCTTTGACCTCCAGCAGCAAACTATTAAAATGGTCTTTACCTTTTTACAAGTTATCACAAGATCTCAGAGAACTACAACTACTAAAGTGGAATTCTGGCACCAGAAACAGTTATCTATTGCTTCTGCCTTTTCTCTTAATACTTTTTTTTTTTGATCTATTTTGTCTCTCCAATTACATTTTGAGATATTAAAAGAAAACAAAATACCTTTGCTCTCTCTTATATATTCTACAGTGCCAGACATTTATTAAGTGTGAACTAAATCTAAAGTTGGAAATTTATTAAAATATTCAAGACAATCTATTTAAACTTAAAAATGTATAAGCAAAAAGAAACCTTTCTTTTCCTCCTTAGGGAAAGTGAAAACTTTGAAAACATTTCACTTTGCCAACATTTATCAGTCCTATGTTGAGTTTTCTTACTCTATTTTTTCTTCTTAAATGATTGTCTAAGATTTTAAACCTTTCTCTTCTAAATTTGTCTTTCAATGAATGACAAGGATATAATGCCTTAAAAAACATAATTACCAATTATTCTGCCAACCATAGGTATTTCTGTCTTGTGCTATAAGACAGTTCATATGTAGGGAATTGCTTTGGAGTTCTCAGGTCATCTGCCTGCTATTAAAATGGCCCCATGTCAACCTAGGGCTGTATAATTCACTTTAAAGCTGGTATATTAGGTTAGAGAAAGTTCCAAGTTATTGTCAAAAATGTTTCCGACTTTCAGGCAGACATATGCCATGATTTCTGAAAAGCTCATTGAAAGGAAAATGAGGAGAAATGGTGCCTGGGCTTGAGTCATATCAACATAAACATTTTTTTAAGCTATACTCTGACAGAGGCAATGTTGTTTGAAGTCAACGCAAACCATTATAAAGTTGGGCAAAACCTTTGCTCGACCATGAATGAAACCAGCACATGGCGTTTATATCAGGAAAGCAAAGAGTTTAGAAGGAATTGAGAGCCAAGACTGGGCAAGATTGCATGTTGGAAAATTCTGTAATTCATGGATCGTTTCCTTTTAAGCATATGCATGTTAACGTGTCTTTAAAACTTCAGAGAACTTCTTCATACTTTTTGATGCAAGTTACATGAGGTGCAAACAAAGAGTCTTATGATTTGTACAGGCACAAGATGCATAGCATTTTGAAAATCCCAAGATAGCTTATGCACTTTTTTTTTTTCTTCACAGTAGGAGTAGAACGGGAAGTTCTGAATCAGGAGTGTAAATGCATTGCAGCGTAACAAAAATTCGAGAAATAGTAAAGGAAATACAGATTAATTACCTAGGATTCTATTATCACATTTCACTAAAGTTACCATTAACCATAGCACTGCAGGTAGTTTATTCAGGGTCTAGATGCCTGCTGGTTTAGAAAACTGAAAGAGATATAAACCATCTCAAAATGTCAGAGGGAGGGTAGAGGCCCTATCTTTAGTGAATTATTCCCAATCCAGAACCAACGGTATGCAAACACAAAAGATCATCCAGTAGTAGCATAAACCTCCTCTTTTACATTTCTGAAAGCAGAGATCTCAATAAATCTATCTGATCATTCATTTATTCAACAAACAAGTATTGAGTGTTTGCTCTCACAGTTGAATGGAACAACAGACGCATTTGTGTGGTGCTTCCACCAAAACAGGAGAGATTAAGTGTCTGGGTTAATGTCAGAGTTAAATGCTTTACTGACCTGCCTGGGGCAACAACTCATGCCTCCTAACAGGTTGTCATATTCTCTTTCCACATTACCACGTGCCTTCCATTTTTAGATTAGAACATGTAAGTTTTATTCTATCTTACCTGAAATTATGTTCTTTACTATAATAAAACATGTCCTTTAAGGGGCACTAGCTTAACCTTACTGTGGATTACTAAACGTGACTTCTCTTCATTATAAATACCTCTTGAAGAATATTCTTAAAATTCTGTTTTCCAATACCACTAAACAATGGTCTACTATCATTATATGATGTTGACTGTAATGAATGCAAAGAAGACAAAAGGAAAATATGTCTATTCTTTTGTCATTTGTAATGTGTAAATGTCACATTTACACATTGCAAATGTTTAGTGAAATGGTGTATGGCTTACATATTCTGGAATGTACTTCAGTGTAAGTCTTTCTCATATAAAAGAGGTAACTGTGGTAAAATGTATTTTTAACTTATAAAATTGTGCATAACAGTTTATATTTTAATTAGAAACACTAGTTTTTATTTTTTTATTTATAGATTCCATGTTTCTTTTTAAACCACCAAACAGATTTTTTTCAACATATTTTTCTATAGACGTGGTGTTTATAAAATGAAGTTATTGAAACAGCATTTTTCTGTTTAGTATAGTCTTTAGATCTTGGCAAATGAGGTCCTAGGTCTGTAATTTAGAAGCCCCTACAGTCAATAAACACACACACACACACACACAGTTTATTAAGGAATATGGGAACATCAGCTACTTGGGGTTGGGCATTCAGTGCTGGGACACCACAACCTGCATCTCTAAACATCTACTCTCCCATGAGCACTTTTACACATTTCGAGCCCCAAAGAAATGCGCTTTTTTGAAAGAAAAAAAAGGTAATTGTGTTCAAACAATATGAAGGTTTGTGAGTAGTACCTCTGCCCGGCAGTCAAATGTTGCTTCAGAATGTGGAAAGATTTGAGTGGGGGTTACCTAAGATAAGGACAAGAAATTCTTGGGTAACAATTATCATATTCCTGTTGGGTCAAGTATCCACTTTTTTTGCTTCTTATGGTATTTCAATTTGTGATTCAAAAGTGACCATGAATTAGAAAATTTGGAAAAATATTCTAATATTAGATAACTATTAAAAACATAGGAGAATAGACACTATTACATTTAAGAGTTTTTAGCTTAATTTATGGTATGTAGGTCTTCTTTATATCCTTGCCCCAAATCTCACAAATATTAGGGGCTCACCTGCTTGTGGTTAGAATTTAACCTGCCCAAAACACCAATTTCCAAACCATGCTCCATCTTGATATCTGGAAGAAAACAAGAAATTTCAGGGAAAAACTTCAGTCTGTGATTCCACGTACTCCATAGCATGATCCTGAGTATCTTTTCAGCCTTATTCTCAGAAGTAATCCTGAGAAAAGAATTTGTGTTCATGGAATGTATTAAGGAAGAGCTCCCGGGAGAATCCAGTAAGGGAATCAGGAAGCAAGGCACAGAGGGGAAGAATCAAAGCAAAGGCGCCATGTTAGGCAGTCAGAGCTTCAGCCTGATTCCACAGGAGAACACTAGTGTGCAAATTAGACATTGCAGTTGGTGCTACCACCAGCAAGGGAGCTGGACTCGCACACTCTGGCATCAGTCAGCCATTGGTGTGTGCACGGGTGGGGGTGGAGGGCCATAACTCCCCAGAATTTCTCCTTCTCTGTCTTTGTTGGCAAAGCAGCCTCCAATCGCTTGAGGTCAGTTCCCAAAAGGGAAATGTGGGAATTGGGCAGTTAGTCCTAGTACTTTCCCTTACAATCTTATGCCGTTGTGAGAAAGGATGATGAATCCATTTTCCCTCTTGTAGTTTTGCTATACGTGAGTCTATTAAGTACTCGAAGAAGCCCATTGTAAGTAAAACTGTTTAACAGAGAAGTTACATAAGCTAACGTGCCTAGAAAGCATTTTGTCATGTGTCTATCAGCATCCTGGGAACACATTTGAAGAAACACTTCTCTAGGATTTTATGATTTCTTGTTTCTCCAACAAATCATGTGCTGTCCTAACTTTCTGACTTAATTTATGCTAGCCCTTTTGCCTAGCATATAATTTTTTTATCAGAAGGAATGCAGAAGGAAGTTGTTTCTTTCTCTCCTCTAACACATATCATAAAACACAGAGGTTACTGATTTTTTTTTTTTTTTGCATATGTCTATTCATATGTCACCTCCTGGCCTTCTTATTCCTTGGTATCACCCACAAAGGCAAGATAGTGTTTAGCCTTCTAAGTACAATGTTTAGAACTACTGCAAAGAACAGATAGAGGTAAGTAACTGATAATGGCATGTTGAATTGAGTTAATAAAACATTGCTTAAGATTTTATACTGACTTTTTTCCTGAAATTTTCATCCAGATATCTGGGAAAGGAAATTTTTAGGTTTGTATTGAGTTTTTCCCAAGCCAAAAAGAAATATAATGAAATACAGCTGAGCTTCTTTAGTAGGTAATGTGCTAAATCAAAGTAGTAATCTAATTCTGAAATTATCAACAGGGAATGTAGGATAATGTTGCCAAGGCGTTAAGTATATAGACAGATTTCTCACCAGTTTTGAGGACTACCTATAGTACATGTTGAGATAAGAATGATTTAAGTAAATATTAACCTTAAGAGATAACTATATATTTAAAAAAATTCTACAATGCTTTTATGTATTTTAAATAGAAAAAATTATATATATATATATAAAATTTGGTGATCAAAGTTTATAAAAAGCAATGCTTTTACATGTTTAGTTCAATGATGACACTCAGAGCAAATATAAATATAATTTTCAGGGATAAGATTGAACCAGATTGCTAAGAGGAAAGTTCTACCTTCTATTTTTATTCTCAGTTTATTGACATGAACTTCTTTAGGAGCTGATGTTTTTACTAAAGACAGTGTGTCACACAATCTGCAGGGATTTGCCCGAGAAATGGAATGAGAAGTCAGCAGTGGCCTGAGGAGACAGCAGTATGCCAAGACCTTCCTGGGAGTAGTGGCCTGACTGCAGCGGGTAGGGCCCAGCACTCCTTGGCATGGCCCCTCTAGGTGTTGACTTTCTCCACCTCTCCCCCAAGGGCCTTGTCCACTTCCATGCCTTCACTATCACTTCAGTTTCTGGCCCCATATCTAAATCTCCAACTCTTAACTCACTCGCAGGGGCAAAACCAACATGTAGTTATAATTGTCACCGACCATCTGCCTTAGGTCTCTCAAATTCAAGATGTCCCAACCAAACACATTAACTTTTGCACATACTGTTCCTACATTAGCTCTTTCGGTTAATGTTATGGTTACCAACAGCTGTCCATGTTAAAACCCTTTCTTGAAATTTTCTGAATCTTCTCTCATCCTCAAATTCCACACCCAATTATTTAATGGTTGCAAAGTTTCTCTATCTTACTTTTGAACCATGTCTTTCTTTTTATTTATATTAGTCCTCTAAGTATAGGCTCTTATCCATTCTAGAGTGTTATAAAAGTCTTTTTAATTGGTCTTCCAACCTTAATGTCTTTCTCCTCAAATTTATCTTTTTCAGTACTATCAAGATTATTTTCCCAATACACAGAGGGGTTAGGTTACATAACATTTTTGCTTAAGGCAAACAAATATATGAGTACAAAAGTGAATGCCTTTTTTTAAATGAACTTTTTATTTTTAATTATTATGAATATGTAATAGTGTACATATTTATGGGATACACATGATGTTTTGATACAGGCATACAGTATGTTATGATCAAATCAGGGTGATTGGAGTAACTATCACCTCAAGCATTTACCATTTCTTTGTATTAGGAACATTCCAATTCTATTCTTTTAGTTATTTTAAAATATAAATAAATCGTTGTTAACTATAGTCATCCTATTGTGCTACTGACCGCTAGATCTTATTCCTTCTACCTAAATATATTTTTAACTCATTAACCATCCCTTCTTTGTCCTGCCTTCCCATTAACCTCCCTAGTCTCTAGTAACCATCATTCTACTCTAGATCTCCATGAATTCAATTTATTTTTTTAGCTCCCACATATGAACGAGAACATGCAATATTTGTCTTTCTATGCTTGGCTTATTTCACTTAATATAATGTCCTCCAGTTCCATCCATATTGTTGAAAATGACAGGATTTCATTCTTTTTATGGCTGTATAATATTCCATTGTGTATATATAGCACATTTTATCTATTTATCCATTGATGGACCCTTAGGTTGATTCCATATCCTGGCTATTGTAAATAGTGCTGCAATATACATGGGAGCGCAGATATCTTTTTGATATACTGATTTCCTTTCTTTTGGATGTATACCTAGCAGTGGGATTGTTGGATCAGAGAGTAGCTCTATTTTACTTTTTGGAGGAACCTCCATACTGTTTTTCATAGTGACTGCACTAATTTACATTCCCACCAGCAGTGTACATGGATTCCCCTTTGTCCACATCCTTGCCAGCATTTGTAATTGCCTGTTTTTTGGATAAAAGCCACCTTAACTGGGGTGAGAGGATCTCTCATTGTAGTTTTGACTTGCATTTCTCTGATGATTAGTGATGTGGAGCATTTTTTTTATATACTTGTTTGCCATTTGCATGCCTTCTTTTTTAATTAGATTATTTGTTTTTCTCCTATTGAGTTATTTGAGCTCCTTATATATTCTGGTTATTAATCCCTGGTCAGATACATAGTTTGCAAAAATGTTCTCCCATTCTGTGTGTCGTCTTTTCACTTCGGTGATCGTTTCGTTTACTGAACAGAAGCTTTTTAGCTTGATGTGATCTTGTTTGTCCGTTTTAAAAAGTGAATATGTTTGATAAGCTCCTTTCTGCTTATAGAATAAAATAAAAACTTTTCACAATCACTTAGTCAATTTTTCTGGCTTCTCATCTACATTGTCTCTCTTATGCCATGTTAGAAATCACTTGCATTTTCCAAATATGCCATGCCTTTTCATACCTTCATACTCTCATCACTGATTTAAGTGATCTTCCACATCTACTATGTCTACCTGGTGAGAGCACACATACTTTTTGAAGATCCAGGAAAAATCTTGTTTTTAGATGAAAACTTTTTGTTCCATCATTTCTGATCTCAATTGTTTTGCTTGTACTCTTAATTAGCATTTGATTTTTATTAAAATGAGTTGCACACACTTCCTGATCTCATTCACCTTTGTATCTTTAGAGCTTAGTAGGTGCTCAAGAAATTGTTACCAAACTAAATTATTGAACTTAAATCAGAAAGATTCTGATTTAGAGAGAATATACTTGCAGAATTTTCTGAGTTTTAGAAATAGGTGAGTGAATGGTGAATTTTATATTTAGACAAAGGAATAACTCAGGTGATATCTTCTGTATAATCCAAGCCATGGGGTTTATTTCTATGTTCCTATTGATGTCAAGTAAAACTCACACTTTTGATTTGTCTCAGTTCATTTCGACAAGCATTTATGTTTAATGGTTACAGTTTATTGTGATTCTACCATCCACAAGAGATGAATTAACAACTCTTGTATTCTCTATTTCAAAGACATTTGTTAGGGTCCTTGTTAGAGATTTGACTTCTGCAGGAAGAAAAAAGAAGTGTCTATGTGTGTTTTGTTAAAATAGTCTTTATCTAAAATATCTTGTATTTATAGGCACAGTTTTGCATATAATTCAGGGAAAAAAAAACAAGCAACTACCAAATCAAACATATAAAAACAATAACAACCACAATAACCAAAAAATTCTTCCCCCTGCGACACACATTATCCTTTTTGAATCACCCAAGTATCAGACAGAAAAGAATTCAGATATTTCCTAAATATCTCAGATAACAGTTACATCCTTCTTCAGTGCATAACTCTCAACTGTGATTACTGGATCTTTTGATGAAACAGGGTCAAGCCTTCTGCCACTTTTAAAAGATTGAGACCATGTTCTTGGCATGTTTTGACCACAGTGTAAAATCTCCCTATAGTTTGGCCATTGACATCCCTAGCACAGAAGCAGCCATTACCATCTGTCATGTGACTTCTCTGAGGGTAATGAGAATGCCTTGGACATGTGGGTTGGAAAGAAATAACTTTATTCCAAGTAAAATAAATCTAAATAATACAAATGCAGTGGGAGTGTTGCTAAATATTTCTGGAGACTCTTGAGGCGCTTTGGAAGAAAATGAATCATTTTAGTAATAATTTCTGCTTCTCTTTCTCCTAACTCTGACAATTTAAAAATATCATACAGGCAGAACTACTGTTTTAAACTCTACCGGTACTTCCAGGAGGGTGTCCCCAGGGCTTTGCCTGCAGGGAGGTCACCGGGAGTCAATGCAAATCAGGCCAGTGGCCTCAGGTTTCCTCCAGGACGCTTGCAGCACAGGCAGATTTTAGAACAGCAATTGTATGGAGAAAGGGATACTACCGATGTATTGAAACAAAACAAAATAAGGTTGTTTATTATCCTCTTTAACAGAAGGGTGAGATTTTTCCCTAGGTCTTTAACCCTTTGCTCCAGCCCAGCAAAGGTGATCGCTGCACTAGCAGGCCGTGTCTACTCGGGGCTCCCCAGGAAGCTGCAATTTGTTGTGTTCAACGGAGGACAAAGTCTTAACTGAAGATCTGTCTTCTGTCAGACCTTTTAATGTAATCTTAACATCCATTCTGTTTAATAATCTTTTGTCCAGTAGGCATAAATAAAGCATAAATATGTGTCTGACTGCAATGAATTAGTTTCCTAACAGGTGAAGGAATCCTTGCCAAGATTCTGCAGCGATCTGGTCAGTGTAGATAATACGGTGCATTAGAGCAGAGGCTGGTAGTTCATTGTTCTAGGAATAGATATAGATTTAGCATTTATGAGAGCCTTTGCATGGGATGAAACAAAGCGATCAGTAGCAGATAGTGCTTCCTGAGTTTGATTTTAGTTAGCACTTTCCCCTCGGGTCAATGAATGTCTTGTTAGTACTAAGAAAATCTGTGCTCAAATATCAAAAGGTAATATCCCTTGCTTTGCAAGTGTCTTTTTGCCTAAAACATTATTAATCTTATATATAAATAAATTAAAAATAATTTTCACTCTGTCCATTAATTTAATTTAGTTTTTTCCTGAGTGGAGGAAAATATTTGCTTTGTATTGCTCCTAGTGAAGTTAAATCACCTAAGGTTATTGGAAATGGGTAGGGGGGAAGAGGGATAAAGAGGGAATTGGTAAAGGATACAAAATTACACCTACATAGGAAGAATAAGTTCTAGTGCTCTATACCACTGTAGAATGACTACAATTAACAATAATATTATTGTTAACTATTATATAGTTTCAATCAACTAGAAGGAGGACATTGAATGTTTCCAACACAAAGAAATTATAAATGTTTGAGATGATGGATATGCTAATTACCCTGATCTGATCACTATACATTATATGTGTCAAAACATCACTATGAACCCCATAAATATGTATAATTATTATTTGTCAATTAAAAAATAAAAGTAAAAAGGAAAATGTATTGACATTGAGATTTGTGTTCTGGTCTTTGTGGAGCCACTCACCTCCTCTTTGACTTTGGACAAGTCACTTTATAGTCTGTCTACTTTATAGTTTCATCCCTGTATTTGAAAAGTTAGGGTCCCGTGATTACCAAAATTCCTTTCGTTCTAGCATTTTATGAAAATACATCAAGATAATGATTCTGTTTTTTGCCATCTCAAATTGGTTATACAAGGCATTCAGACCTGTTTAAATAATATTGTGGCTTACATTTATTAGTGATTCTTCTATGGTATTTGTTTTTAATTAAGTTTTAAAAATTATTTTGATTAATGTTTGTATTTTCTTGTGGGAATTCAACAGCTGATTTGAATTGGCCCTGTCTCCCAAATGATTTTTCACTTTTCTCTTTTCTCTGGATCCTCTTTTCAAGGCCGAAGCTTGAATATCAGTGGCACAAATGTCTGAATAGCTCCTAAAGTAATTAGGGACAGTGTACAGCTACTTGAAATGCTTAGTTCTTTCTCTGCCCATTCTGTTGTGCCGTTTTCTCTTTTCTTGTTTCCATTTTCCTCTTTGCACTCTGAAGCCCAAAACCTTGCCAACTTCTAGAAGCTTTGAAAGCACTGACCAACAGCAGAGCCAGTACCCCGGAGCAGGAGGGTGTTGTCTCCTGCTCTGAAGTCAACATATGGAAGCACTGGAGTGAGCACTCAGCCCAGTACTTGTCAAAGAGCTGGCAGTCAACAGATGGAGTTTCCTTTCCCCTAAGGGTAGATATTTCCCGTTCTACTGCTTGAAATCTCAATTACACTGATCATGGCTTTTTCTAGATTTACAATAAGATTATAGGTTTAGTTGGGACTCAAGAGTGGAGTGGGTGGATGAATCAGATTGCTTGGGATCTCTAGTTCTTGTGAGTCTCTATTAACTTGCCTTGTCCCAGGTGCTGCTGAAGCGAATAGTTCTGCTTGGGCACTGACAAATTTCACGAAGACATAACCTGCCACACTTCACCTTAAGATCACGTTGAGAATTTCTCCTCCTGCCCAGGGACTTCCTTGTCAATACTGAGGCATATGACTCCAAGAGAACAGCTTGGCATTTAAACACGTATAATCCAGACTACAGATGCGGAGAGAGGAGGAACAGAGGACTGGGGGCTGGAAAATTCCACTCTGAAGAACAAATCTATGGCCAGTGGAGACTGGATCTAGTGGATAAACTCTTCCCCTTTTCTTGATCTACAGAAAATTTCTGCTTCAATACTGAACATATGGGATGTTTTTCACTTGATAAAGTGAATTACACTTAATACCAGCTCTGTAAAACACCCAGTTATTATTAATAGCTCTCCGGTTCTTCTCTGCCTCGCTCCCCACTCTCTCATTTGCCCTTTCCTGAGTTTACCCTCTAATAAAATAGTCATAATTAAACTTTTGTTTCAGGCTCTGTTTCCTGAGTAAGTCAGACTAAGACATTGGTAAGTTTAGACAATATTCATGAACACATAGAATAATTCATGATCTGGTAAATTGTGACAAAATGGAATATACTTTGTGCTGTGGGATATTTAGGATATTGGAAGATTATGGAGCTCACATGCATTAGCTACCTGTCTGTTCCTGCTCTAGGTCATCATGATTTTCTTAAATTTAATGCTAAATGGCAGGGTAGAAATGCATTAACATAGAAAAAGCAGCACACATAAGTTAACAAGGACTCTTTCTTTTCAATTTTGAAGATAAACGTCTTTTCCAAACGTGAAGGACAAAAATATTATTTAAGCCAAATGTGTTTTTTCAGACTTATTTTTAAAGATATGCTCACTTTAAAATGTTTCCTGTTATTTCTACAGAGATAAGTGGTAGAAAAGATTTGGGGAATAGAATGTTGCTTATGAAGAATGTTTTTAAATTAATGTCGTAAGAAAATTCCTATCTTATGTCCATAAAAGAGTTTGCAAACCCTCTCTAAACAGATTTTTAGAGAAAACAATAGATATTCATGTATTTAACAAATGCTCATTGAGTGTCTGCTCTGTGCTAGGTACTGCTCTATGTGTGCAAATGTAGCAGTGAGGAAGATAAACCATGTCCCTGCTTTCATGGAACTTATGTTCTAGAAAAGGAAACAGACAAAATAAAAGAGTGCACAGATACATGAACAAGATAATTTTTAAAGGTGATAGTGCTGTGAAGACAATAAAACAGAGTGATGTGGTGTCTAAGGACTGAGGGAATCTGTTTTAGATTAGGTGGTCAGGACAGACCTTTATGGAAGTGATCTGAGCACTGAATGAATCCTAGAAGCTGGCTGTGCAAAGCTTGGGCTTAGGATTTTCAAACCAATACAAAGCAAGTGCAAAGGCCCAACATGGGGAATGAACTGGTACAAATCTGGAAAAGAAGGGAGTCGGTATGGTTTGAGGGTAGTGCCAAGAGCCACCGTGGTACAAAATGAGATAAGAAAAGTTAGAAATGGCCAGCATTTCATTTTATGCCACATTAGTGAGTTTGAGTTTATTCAAAATACACTGGAAAGCCATTAAGGGTTTTAATAGCACATAAAAGAATAACATATAAAAGAATCTGTTTCATGGTACTCTTGCAAAAGTTGGACATTAACATAAAAAGTCTGTGAATTACTTTTTAAGATATCAGAATTAAGAAGTTTAACCAGGAAAGTGACATGATCTGATTTAGGTTTTGGTCATACTCTACTAGTGACCTTTTACCACTTCAAGTGTAGAAAACATAAGTCAGTTGAGGTCTCTTTATCCAACCCTCTTTATATTAATACTATCATTGTTTAAATATTTTCTCCACACACATTAAGAACCACATTGGACGATGTTATCATTTTTGTTATATCATGAATCTAGAAAACTCAAAAAGAGATAGTCTGTTTTATTTATCCATATTTTTGCTGTTTTCATTGTTATTTCTTCATTCCTGATGCTACAATTCCTCTCTTTTTTTACTTGATTACTATTTGAAGAACATTCTCTCACATTAACCATTCTCTTAGGGTAGGTCTGTTGATGACAAACCCTCTTAGTTTTCCTTCATCTGAGGATGTCTTGATTTTATCTTCATTCCTGAAGGATGTTTTTGCTGGATATAAACTTCAGGATTAACCATTCTTTTCTTTTAGTATTAATACTTAAAAAAATATTATGTCTCTTTTTTTCTGGCTTCCATGGTTTTATGATGATAAACTTTCTATCATTCCAATAATTACTCCTTTGTAGGTAATGTGTTACTTTTCTCGAGCTATTTCAAAGGTTTCTTCTTTTACTTTACTTTTTCGGAGATGCATTATAATATGTTCTGGTATGGATTTCTTTGGGTTTATCTTATTTGTGGTTCATTTGGCTTCTTGAATATATAAGTTTATGTCTTTCATCAACTTTGAGAGTTTTCAACATTATTTCATCAAATACTTTTCCAGCTACACACTCTTCATCCACTCCTTTTGGAACTTCAATGATATGCAAGTTAGATCTTTTGTTATTGTCCCTCAGACTCCTGATGTTCTATTTCTTTTCAGTCTACTTTCTTTCTGTTTTTCAGACTGGGTAACTTCTATTGTTCTATCTTTAAGATCAATGATTCTTTTCTCTGTTATATTTTTTTCACTATTGAGTTGACCAATGAGTGTGTTTTGAAATTTTGAAAATTTCAAATTTTTAAATTTTGATTATTGTATTTTTCAGTTCTAAAATTTTCATTTTTCTTCTCTTTGTACCTTCTATTTCTTTCCTGGGATTCTTTTTTTTTTTCATTTGTTTTACTGTGTTTGCAATAATTCACTGAAACATTTTTAAAATACCTGCTTTAAAAACTACATAGCATAATTGCAACATATGTATCATCTTCGTATTGCCATCAGTTGATTAACTTTTTTCATTCCAGTTGAGATTTCCTTGCTCCTAGGTATAGTAAGTGATTTGCAAATGTACCCCAGACATTTTGCATATTATGTTGTGAGATTCTGGGTGCTATCTCATCTTCTTTAATTTGTAGGAGATCACCTTGCTCAGGTGTAACATTCAGGTTCAAATGGGTTCAGCTCCCTGTTTGGGGTCTGCTGTCACCACCCTGGCAAAGCCTTAGTTCTAACCACCTTATTCTCCCTCATTATCCATGGTGTGGGGGTGGGGGGGGATGAAAACATTGCCACCTGCTGACCTCTACTGACATCTCCCTGCTGAAAGCACAGCTTGCACGCCCTCATTACTTCCTAGTGAGGGTGGGAGCTCTGCTCCCTGTTGAGTCCTGCTGATGCAGGCAGGAACGGGGAGAAGTGAGGTGCCAACTGACACTGCTTGTTCCACCACACTGCTGCTGGGTAGGGCAGAAGTTCAGCTTCTCACTGGGCCTTGCTAACATCAGGGAAGTGATCTATGTTTTTTTAAAAGATCACTCTGACTCTGTGTTGTGTATGGATTTTCTTGGGGCAAGCAAAGACGCAGGGAGATGCGGGGAGAGGAGGCTGTCAATCAAGGTGAGAGACTAGCTTATGTGTAGATCCCCTTTCAACCTCTTAGGGAACTATGAGCAATCATTGCGTCATTTTGAATAATGCTAACTTCACGGTGATTTTTTTTATAATGGAGAGCATATTTGTTTGCATTTAGATGGAGATAATTATTTAGTGTGAAGTTTATATAGCATAGAGTTATTTTCTGTATTCCATATAATGATTAAGAGATGTGACTTTATTTTTCAGGTCCAGACTGTAATCACTGCATTAACAAGTCCTGTGGCTTGTTCATGGTTATATCAAATTTCTTTTAAGTGTAATTTACCAGCAGTAAATAAAAATATTAATAATATGAAAGATTATATAGTGGTAGTTAAAAGTTCGGGCTTGAAGTCTGGCAGACCTTGGGATGAGTCCCAGGTTCTTGATTTACAGATGTCTGACTTCAGAATGTGCATTTAATCCTTTAAACTTCACATTTTCATCTGCTAAATGGGTATGAAAATATTCATTTAACATACAGTGTTATGAAGATTAAGACATATAGCAAAAGGCTGTTTTGTTGTATTTTATTGTTAGAAGTCACTATAGAATGGATTTTTTTCATAGAATGGACATTTTTATGTCTTATTATAAAAATAATTCTCTCAAAGGCAAGAAAGATTATTCAAACCACTAGTGCATTTACGTAAAAAATTACACTGCTGACATATGTATATACAAACAAATAGAAAAGTATCTACTAATTTTATATTGCATTGTTTAAACTTGTAGGTTTATAATTTTGGGGGAAAATGAAATATTTGTATTTTTTACCTGTGTTCAGTGGGGTAGGTGCTCAAAGTATGGTGGACAGAACCAAAGTCAAACTTAACCTACTTTATACTTAGACTAACCTCTCATTCTTAGTTAAGCAAGAATCTGGGAGTGTACATCTATTACTAGAATAATTCTAATCAGGCCTGAGATTTCTAAAAGTCACAAAACTCTTCTGTGTCTTTTTTTTTCTATCTCTGAGATGGCAGAGAGGACAGTTGGTTAGCTTTCTGTTTGCCACACTCGATTGTCTGTGTGCTGATCACCTGCTTCTCTGTTGATGAATGGGATTTAAAGAGATTGGACTTGATTTTCTTTCTCCTACTTGACTAAAAATAACAAATATCTATTAAATTACTACTATAATCAAGTCATTTTAGAAGTGTCCTTTAGGATTGTGAGTTATTACAGATAGTGCCTGAGACAGACTCTTTGACAGTCTCTTCAAAATCCGTTCCCTCCCCCTCAATGTTGTTCAGATGTCTGTCTTTCTACAGGCATCCTTGTGCTAAAGGCTGCCCTTAATTTGTTCAAGGAGAGGTTTGTAATTTGTCTAACCAATTTGATGCTCCCCTTCCTTTGTCGGTGATGGCTTAGACATCAGCACATGAGACAATTTTAATCACTATGTAGTCCGTTGCTAGGTTCCTAGGAAGGGTTTATTTATTCTCAAAAGGTGGAACAAAAAGTGAATGTGCTCACCTTTCTTCTGGACACAGTCCTGTTTAGATGTGCAGCCCACAACTGTGGCAGCCATCTTGTGAACATGAGAGGAGAAGGTCCAGGGACAGGGCCAGGAGTCCTAGGGTCATAGACCAGAGAGCTGAGCACTGAATTGAGCCACTCCCTTAACCCTCCCTGACATTTGCTTTGTCTAGGTTGCCTGTATTTGCTAAGAACATTTTCTTGTTGTATAAGCAGGTGAGTCAAGATTTCCTGTTACTTGCATCTAGAGGTAAAACTGAGAGAGTCCCCACATCCAAAAAGAACTTACAAACCACAACTGGAGCGTAAACAAGGTGAAAATAGAATTCTATAGTGCACTACGTGAAAAGTACCTCAAGGGGCAAGTGAATTCAAGAAATACTTTAGGTTTTTCTGCTAAAATTATATCTGTTCCTGCTGTCTTAATTCAGTTTTTTTTTCTCTGTTGCTCCATAGCAACCTATTTACATTTGACCTATGCCATTTATGTCCTAACTCGCAGTATAGTTGTATGTGACTTTGTCTTATTTCTGTAGCTTGTGAACTTGAAGGTCTATACTTTTGCTGCTTGTACAAGTATGTACTATTGTACCAGTACCGAAGAAACATTTTGTTGAATCAATAAATAAATAGTACACAGAATTATATAACTTTGAAAGAATGTGAGGTCACCAAAGAGAGGCTTATCCTACTTTATAATAGGATAAACTTTATAAATACGGTTGAGGTGAGTGGGAAAGGCATCATGGAAGAACTTGAAATGTATCTTGAAAGATGAGTGGGATTTGAATAAGGAAAAAAGCCTGGGAAGGTGTTCTAGGGGAAAATTCAGAGACAAAAGGGATATTTAAAGAAAAGTTGTACAATTGTTTAGTTGTCACGATGGGGGAAGAGATAAAACCAGAAATGCAGTTTGGAGTCAAACTGGGAAATATCTCAAATGCCAGAGTGAATAGCTCTTCATTACCCTGTAAAAATGGTAAAGAAACTAACAGTTGAAACAGGGGCATTGAGTTATACGAAAGTGATGCTTTAAAGAAATACTAGTCTAAAATCCTCCTTCCCTACCCTTTGTCATATGAATCTAGGGGCCTCTTTCTGACTTTACTTTATGACTGGGTACCTTCTAGTTGCCTACCCCAAACCATACTGTGACTGGTGAAATTTTTTTGACATAGACATTTTATGAATATATAGTGTTGCTGATGAATATACATGGTCATCAGATTCAATATTGCAGAATTCAAATAACCATATTCTCTCTGACTCTACTCCTACCCCTTGCCTCTTCTATCTTTCCTTCTTCTGCTTCCCTCCTCAGTCCAGGTCACTCCATTACTGTCCTTCTGGGATGAGAGTGAAGGTATTTCCCTTTGTAGTCAAGCAGAGTTAGCATTGCCATCAGAGATTTGTGGTTCTGCGTTGAGGAAGGAGAGATTTAATAACCATGGTATGCTAATGGAAGGAAGAGCATTGCTTTTAGAGCACTAAAAACAGCAGCAATTTTGCAGAGTATAGGGGCAGTGAGCATTTTTAACATTGCTACTAAGTTTAATATGGAATTTGGGGAAAAAAATCAGGACTGTGTAGAAAATGTCAAATGTGGACTTTTGCACACGGTAAGGAGTTGGGTGATATTAAAGCATGTTCAGTGATGGCTGGTAGGCTAAGCAATGTAGTCTGGTTACAAGCCCAAGAATACCTAGGCATAGTCCCAAGAGAAGTTTGTAATCAAATGCAGCTTGCAGAGAGAGTTTCAAATCTTACATGATTTTCATAATGAATGTTTGGGATTATCACAATATGTTTTCCTATGCTCATTTTCATCTAGATGGAGGGGGGATTTCAAGAATCCATGCCTTATACTTTTTATTTCAGTTCCTTAAGGTACTCAGAATTTCCTTGCCAGAAGGATCCATGTAAAAATTAGAATCCATCTTGAAATTCAAGTAAAGACTGCATCCCTAAGTTGTTTCAAAAAATTGAGAGCTGAACATATTGTAATCCTCAGAGCTGTCCCTAGACAGACAATATTGCAGCAGTTTTTGCCCATGTGTCTTTGTTTTGCAAATGAATATGGAACATTACATTAGAGCAACAAAAAAATTAATCTTGGAATTGAAGAACCTAACAAATGTTGAATTGAAAAACAAGTTAGTTAAACTTAGAGAAAAAGAAAAGAAACATCTAGTAATTTATTAATGCCTCAAATTTTACAGTGATTTTTTCATTGACAATCAAGGCAAAGGGGAAGGAACTAGAGACTGTGTATAATATTAAATGCTGTTTTAAGTGAATATCTATTGTTGTTCCTGTAAATACCATGTAATAAAGCTAAATTATTCAAATATCACTTAGAATTGTATTATTATAAAAGGCACCAGGAACATAGCCAATCTTATTTCAAAACAAAGAGGCAACAAAAAAATAAAATTGTACCCTTTATAAAAACTATGGTTTAGAACACCTCTCGTGACAAGAATCGTTAGACTTCTGATATAAAAAACTGGTGGAATTATTCCTTGCATTCTTATGGAGATTTTGCTATCCAAATACCTTCTTGTTTAATGTGGTATTATGGATAATCTGTGGAAAAGTTTATTGCATATCCTTTGGTGAATCTATTTTTATGTCTTTAAATTGTACTTTTATTATAACTGCTTCTGGTCTTCTTCCTAATCATTGGTTTACCTTTGGTTTAAGTGACAAAACTGCATGACTTTGAATTTTCTACAAAGTTTAAAACTAACAGTGTCTGAAAAGAAACTTGAAAAATCAAACTAAAAACATTTTTTTATTTCATAATTTAGTTTGAAATATTTTACATAAATGTTTCTATTTTGGGGACATTATTCTAGACTGCTTGAGAGACAGATCTTTTAATAAATAGTTATTTCTAGGTAAATTTCCAAGTTGAAGATTGTTGATAAATTGATAGCTTTTCCTTCATAGTCTTTGGAAAGAAAACCTTTCATATTCTGCCTGGTCATGCCTGACAGCTGATGGAAGAAATGACTGGGCTGAGAAATTATCTTCACCCTTCCCCGCACTCCATAAATGAGGTCAACTGGCTTCGAGGTTTGTCTCCTGCCCTTGCCTTCATTGCTCTTTCACTCATCTGATTTCTCTTGTTGTCATGTCTTTTTTAGTATGACTATCTCTGGTAATGACATTTTGGACACTGAAGTGTACTATTGAAATTTATTCTCCTGTTTAATAGAGGTTTCCTCTGTAATTCTGTCGTATTTCCAAAGTGATTTCTAACTACATACCATAACCCATTACAGATAAAAAAACAAACAAACAAAAACAAACAAACAAAAATTCTGGCACACAGAGAGGTTCAGTGCTGTAGCTCTATATCTTTAGCCACCAAGACATGACCAGCATGCAGTGCTCTCACTTTTTAACATGGTTCTCTTCCCCGGTGCTGCTCAGCCTTCAATTAAATGAAGTGTGTATTTTACTGGAAACATAGTTCTCGCCAGGGGTCGTCTTAGACTCAGCTCTATATGTTGGTCAGCATGTCCATTCCTTTCCTGTCATTCCCACTACTTTTTGAGGCAAAACAGCATTTATTGTGGCATTGAAGTCACATCCTGATGACTCTAGTTCGATGTTGTTACCTGCAGGCCTGAGAAAACCTGCCTGTCACTAGCCTAGACATTGCTGGGATTCTTTGACCTTTTAGCAATGATTGTTTTCTGAGTTGAAGTTGGTGGAGAATTTTAAAGAGAACTACCAGTTTTTATTTTTTTAATGTAATATGAATATATCTAATATATACATAGGCTCAAGAATTGCATATCTCAAAATCATGTATACTATTACTGCTTATAGCATTTAATGCAAATGTGTTTAGTAAAACTTTTTTATTTATTCAAATTTGAGATATTAAATGGCTTTTGAATATTTTCATTTTCATCTATTTTGTTGACAATTTTGTAAATAAATCTAAGTTGAACGGAACATATATAAGATATATCATTTAATTTATATTATAAATATTACTTCAAATTTAAAAATTCCTCATGTAATACCTATAAGCTTTTTGGGATTTAATAAGGTGTATTTGTTAGTCTATTCATATCTCCTGTGCTTATGACTCAAAAAGAAGTCAAATAAGGAAGAAGCTCCAAAAATAAGTATGGGTTAGCGGATAAGACATACCATTTTAACTTTGTTTTTTCTGCATGATTTACTGTTTATTGCATTGTTTTCTTTTTTTTTGATTTTTGATAACTCTGTTCAGTTTTTGAATTGTACGTTGCTATGATTTCTTGTATGATTGAGAATGATTTTGAATTCTGTAACTCTTAAATAAAAATGTTTTTCTTTTAAAAAATAGAGTTCATCCCACATTTTCATTTATAGACATAATACCTAGTAATTTTATTGACAGAAATTTTATTTAAAACAACTTTATTAAAATAATTATTATTTTTTAGAAATTTAAGCTTTGGCATAATTGATAACTTTTTTATATGAAGGTCATTTGAAAGTGTCTGTAGTGCTTTATGACCAATCCTTCGTTCTACTGATTATTTTTCTTTCTTTGTTGGCTTGCACACTAGAGATCTGTGGTGAATTGCCTTTATGAATAAAATTATGGATTAATATTTCTATCTATCATCTATCTCCTAAAGAACCTGCAAATGCTAGCTATTAATCTAGTCTTTAAAAATGAGTCTACTGTTAATGGGGTTTTCATCTTTCTAACTTTAAATTACTACAAAACATTTGGTGAAAAAGTATAAATCTCATTTGGTCTGAAAAATAACACTCTATGGGCCAAGATTTTCTACTTTCTTTTTCTGGAAAACTGTTTTGGGGGCTAGAAATCCAATTTCTCTCTAAGCCCCTTCTCCTTTAAAGTATCTCTGAATGCCAAACTTAATTTTCTGCGGAGGCTTGCTATCTCATTAGCTCAAACTGCTCAGTAGCCGAACTTTTACATTAGTTTGTGATTACCTTGCCTCCTTATTATGGTCCTTGTTCAGAGTGGAAATGACTTTTGTTCCAAATAGTACTCTCATGATTATGGATTGAGCGAGTTAGGTATTGCAACAGGAGTAGAGTTAATTTTTCATTGGGTGAATGGAATAGAAATTTTCACCAAATATTGCAACAAATCATAATTTTCCTTTAATTATTAAAATAAAAATAAATTCTTATTGAACTTCTCTTTAAGTTTTTCAATTAAACTTTCTAATTTATCAGTGAAAAGTTATTTGTAATATACCCTTGTAATGTTTTTCTTCTTATCTTCAAATTTAAAATGAAGTTTAAGTACTGGTACCCTTATATTTCCCACCTTGCAGTGCAAATAGGAACTGAGGAACAGTAAGAGTAGAAAGAGTGTAATTATCTAAAAAACATTGTAGACAACCAAGATTTACCAGGTTAGCCTCTGACTTGAAATACAAAAACTATAACAAAACAATCAGAAAAAAAGAGAGAGGAAACAGATGAGAAAGAAGAACACTTAACAAAAAGAAAAGAAGCATTTTAACCATGAAACAGCAGGGTACTATAAAAATGGACATACAGATAACAACAACAGCAATAAAAAGTAATTGGATATTAAAAATTTGATATGAAAGAAAAAAATAGAAATAAAGAATTGGAAGATGAAGTGGAGAAAATCTCCCAGGTAGAAGAGCAAAATCTCAACAAGATTGAAAATTAGAGAGAAAAGACAAGAAGTGCAGAGAACCAGTCTAGTAGTTCCAATATCTGAAAAATAGAAATTCTGTAGAAAATGGGAAAAAATGAGAAAGCAAAATATTAATTATTTTCTTGGACTAAACCCTGAGTCTTTATATAAAAGTGGAAAACAGACTTATACCAAAACATTCCTCCTTAAGCAGATGAAATTGACAGAATCCCTCAGACATCTGAACCTATAGAGAGAAAGTTTAGTGACCGGTAAAGAGTTAAGAGTTGAATTAGTAATGGGTGGGAAGAGAACCAAGCAAATGAATAAAACAAGATACGCAATAACCAGGGAAAAATACAAAAAGAGAAAACTGATCATAGATATTCATTATATGGCTTAGCTTAGAGAAAAATGTATTGCTGTAATAGTATATACTCTGAATATTAATCTAAATGAGTTACAATATAACTTTGAGATGATAAGGGGTATGGTGGAATGGTTCTGAGTTTTGGGGGTGAGGGGTTGAGAAAGAATGCTAAATATGTTCATCTTCTGTAATGGAAGTATATAAGTGACACTTAAAACTGAGAACTCAAACTTATAAGTAGCAAAAAATTATGTTATTTAGAGCTATAGTGAGTTATGATAAAATAATCTGCTAAAAAGTATACATAAAAGAATGTGATTGGAGATGTGGTGATAGATACTAACATAATTGGGCTAAGAGATAAAAATTGTTGCCATGGGGAGGGAAAAATGTGAGTAGTAGAGGTGGGGATGTGCAATTTTCATAATAAAATTTGCAGAACTAGATGACTCAAACTATTTTGGATTATGGATTTCATTAAAATTAAAACTAAAGAAAAATAAAGATACTGAAATCAAAACAAACAAAAAAATCCAAAAATCTAACCACATGCAATGGAAAATATTCTTAAAACTCATGGTTAAAGCAAAGAAAGGTAATTAGATACACAGATATCTCAACTAATTGAAAAATTTAACAAGATGCTTATCTGTTTATCAAAGGATTTTGTTTGGAAGTCACCTTGAACATATCTGAATGTGATAAAACATTTGTCTTTCTTTAATTTTTTTTCTTATTTACTTCAAATATGTACAGGAAGATAACATGTATGTTTTCATAAGCCACCTTGAATTTTGAGGGGGAACAAAGCAGGGTATAAATGAATAATACTGACATCAGAGCAATGAAGAATTCGAAACTAACACATATAAAAACAAGTGGAGGGAAATGAGATGTCCAGTATCAACAAATGGAATTTGGGAAATGAAAAAATAATCATTGGACTAAATAGCATATGATCTAAAATTATTTAATTAATGCTTTGAATGATCATTATGCGGTCATCTTTGTGTTCTGAGTTGTGTCAGACACAAAATATAACATATGCTCCTTTGTGAAGGCAATTGAATGTGTGTATGAGAGAATTTATTCCATTTAATAATTACAAAATATAAGACAGAAATGAAAATTGTAGTGTAAGTGAAAGGGACTGTAGAAGGAATACCTTGTGCAGGTTTTACAGAGTGAACATTTTGGGAAGAAATGTATTTGAGATGGGACTTAAGGGTGGGAGGGATTTCTGGATGAGGAGGAGACAGAAGGATTTACAGATGTGAGATGGGAGACGTGGATGAAACTCATCAAACTGGAGTGGAAGCACATACTGGCAAGTCATGGAAAGTGAAACAATATAGGTGGAAAAAGTGATATACATGGGATCAGATTGTTGAAGACTACAGATTTGACTATACTAGGTACCAGACGTAACTTTAGGTTCTGTAAAGGCATGGTTAAAAATATTTTTGAGAAGATTAGTTTGGCAAATAAGTATAAGAAAAACAAAGAGGAAGGAGTCTGGTAGCAAGAACAATTGGCGGTGAAATGTATGAATTGATTCAAATCTTCATTAGAGTGGCACTGGAGAGATGGATGTAATAAAACATACTGAGAATTTGTGATATTACTTATATTTTATATTTATAAAATTGGCATTTGAGAGAAAAGATTGTATTATTTATTAAAATGGATAATTTCAGATGGAGAGTTTAGTGAAAGGCATTTGAAAAGAAATTATAAACTCCTGTACCCAGTTAATATCAGCATATTGGGAAGATTTTCTCTCACCCGCTGTTCCTTTGGAGTGCTGAAGATATCTGATCAATCACTCTTTCAAAATATATTTGCTGGGAACAACTGTGCGGATAGAGGCTGGAAAGTTCCACACAGTTTTCAGTGTGAAGGAGATCTACACAAAGGCGAAGTTGGGGAACCGCCCTATCTATTCAGAAAAGTCATACCCAGTGCCAAGCAAATGGTTACTGAAATAGTCACATAGCTACAGCATTTCTTTAACTCTAGTTGTCCCAATAATGATTTTAGGTGTGTGTCTCTTTTGCTGACATAGACATGGCCAATTTTTCAGTTGGTAGGTGTTTGCCGATAAATAACGCCTTTGTTTGGTCTCATTTAATCTCTATGGATCTGTCATTGCAATGATGCCTATACAAATAAATGCAATCAAGTGCCTTGTATGCATATAGTTAAGTGAATTCCCCTCGTTTTTGTTGTTTAAAAATGTTAAAGCTCTGAGATCTTTATGATAAGCTAGACCCAGATGTTGATTAAACAAATGGTAAATTGAACACAAACTGTAATTAACGTTAGTGGCAGACATGTGGCCAAACTTCTATTTAATTTTTAAAATATTTATATTGCAACCCATGTTCATATTGCACTCCCTGTACAGGAGGAAGAGGAAGAGTGAAGGCGGTGTGAGGTCGTGGGGAAGGCAAAGAGACAGGGAAGGAAAGGTACCTCTCCACCTGGCCTCTGGGTATTTTGTAAATTGCAAGGATAGAAAGCTTTTTTGGCTTGGAGGTCCAAAATTTTAACTTACGACATTGTGTTTCCTTTTATTTGGACAGTCTGTCTAAATTTGGTTTATTCAGTGTAGCCCCAGACTATTTCCTCTCCTTTAACTAGATGAAATAATTATAGCTTTTTTTTTTTTCTGAACAATAACAAATCAAGCAGACCTGAAAGACTTGCGTTTTTCTATTTATTTCTTTTGTGTATTTCTGAAAAGCATGAAACCAACTGCTGCTTTCTTATGGTGGTATCAAATATTCATAATTTTATCAAAAGTTACTGAAGCTTGACTTGTTTTCCATTTCACATTCTAGTTTGATAAAGAAATATGCCCGAAGACCATTAATCAGGAAGACGTGTTGCTGTGTGTGGTGGTGTGGAAATTTCCGGTACTGCTCATTGTGGCAGATGATGGGATGGAGCTTGCCTCCTTTCATGAGTGTGCAGTTCCTTCTAAGGAGCTGCTTTTTATCTGGGAAGCCTTAGCAACCCCTTAGTACCAGGGCTGAGCAAACCATCTTGAGGAGGAGAAGGAGGCAGGACTTGTGGCACAGACATGGAGAAAGCAACTTTTCATAGCTATCAGTATCCATCCAGAGGAGCCAGAAGAAGAAAAGACCACATGGAGGCTGTCACTGGGGAGTGATTGCCGCAGGTAAACTGGTGAACACATCTGAGGAACCTCTGTGAGTTCCCGTAAGTAAGAGTACTTTCAGGAGAAAGGGTTCTGAGGCCCTGGAATTCTGCATATATTAATTTATTCAATCATTTATAATCAATGACTGTTTACCACACATCTACTACATATCCTGCGATATAGCCGTGAACAAAACTAGCCCCGTTTTGGGGGAACAAGGCAAAGTGTGGGTGCCGCATCATGGAATACTGGCTCTAAAGTAACAGCTACTTTGTTGGCATGGCAGGCAGTTAAAAAAAACAGGATATGTTGTATGAACTGCATATACATAGGGAAAAAAGCTGAAAGAAAACACCCAAATGTTAATGTTTTTTTCTGAATAACGGGTTTATGGGCGGTTTCTATTTTCTCTGTTATTTCCTTCTAAGTTTCCGAATTTTCTATAATGATACATATTATTTTTATATTCAGAAAATTGAAAACTCAGGTAAATGTTATTTTGATGGTATGGAGTCCAAATATATGAGCTTGAGTTGGCAGCAGGGCCCACAGGCCAAAGTGAGTTTAGTATGGGACTCAGAGTTGTTCCCCAAAGTCCAGCTGGAAGGGCATGAACAGAGGCATGGTCTGAATGTAAATCATGAATTAAGGTCCAGCTAGAAAGAGGAATGAGAGCAGGGTAGGAATGCAGGACAATTCACAGTCTGAGTCAGGGCTGGCTCAGGGCTCAGGAATATGTCAGCTCAAAGTTCCCTCCCCAGCTTTCCCGAGTCTGGGGTCCCTACTTTGGCAATTATGAAATCCAAAAGCTCTGAAATCTTTAAGATCTTTTTTCTAATTCATTTGACGGTTTAACAATATTGATTCTACCAATCCATGAGCATGGTAGGGATTTCCATCTGTGCACATTGTCTACAATTTCTTTTATCAGTGTTTCATAGTTCTCCCTATAAATATCTCTCACCTCCTTCATTAAATATATTCCTAAATATTTAAATTGTTTTGATGCTGTTGTGAAAGGTGTTGCGTCTTTGATTTGATTTTCGGCTTGACTGTTATTGGCATATATGAATGCCACTGGTTTGTGTGCGTTAATTTTGTATCCTGAAACTTTACTGAATTCGTTTCTCGACTCTAGGAGTCTCTTGGCTGAATCCTTGGGCTTTTCTAGGTATAATAGCATATCATCAGCAAAGAGTGAGAGTTTGACCTCTTCTGCCCCCATTCGGACACCCTTAATTCGCCTCTCTTGTCTGACTGCTTTGGCAAGGACTTCCAGCACTATGTTGAATAGAAGTGGGGATAGTGGGCAGCCTTGTCTGGTTCCAGTTCTGAGTGGGGATGCTTTCAATTTTTCCCCATTCAACGTGATATTGGCTGTGGGTTTGTCATATATGGCCTTAATAATTTTAAGGAATGTCCCATCTATGCCTATTTTGTTGAGGGTTTTTATCATAAAACTGTGCTGTATTTTATCAAATGCTTTTTCTGCGTCTATTGAGAGAATCATACAGTCTTTTTTCTTGCTTTTATTTGACAGTAAGACCTGATCTGACTTCAACACATTTGGTGGCAAAACTTGACCTTAACTAACATGAAGCTATGTGCAGGTTGTATTCATCCTACTTAGTACACATATAACTGGATTTACTTTTTAGATGCTGCCTCAGACATGCTAAAGTTGTTAGACATTACATGTTTTATGCTCCATGTGACCTTTCTAAAACTCTGAAACAACTGACTTCCAAAACCCAAATATCCCCAGGGTTTTAGATAAGTTATCATGAATGTGTGTATCTGTCTATCAGACGTTTCTCTCCACATATACTAAAGTCACTTCCAACTCGTGTTTCCTAAAACTGAACTCACCTTGTCCTTCAAAGCTCCTTGTTTAGATGCTTTATTTCTGCTCATTTTGTGGACATACTCCAGATAGCAAAACTTAAAACTAATACCTTGGGGAAATCCTTAACTTTTTGTGCTAGAATTATTTACAGTTGTTAGTCTTCCAGTAGGACATACTATCCCCAAACTTTTCTTACTCCAATCTTTCGTATGCATTTAAGACAGATCGATCATCCTGAAACATGTAGTTACCAAACTTTTAGTAGCATCCAGCACTCTACCAAATTAATGAGGCTCCTCAGCCTGGATTTAAGGACCTCACTGTATGCTCCCACCCTCACCTCTCTAATAACCCTCTATGGGATTATCTTCGCTTGCTTTCTTTCTTTCCTTCCTTCCTTCCTTCCTTCCTTCCTTCCTTCCTTCCTTCCTTCTTTTCAATCTTAGTCTACACTCCTTTCCTAAACATATTTATATTTTCATATTCTAGTGACTGCTTATACTATCTCTGTCTCCTGGAGCAATCTCTAATTACATCAATTAAAACTTATATTTTCCAAGTGGAAACAGTACTTCATCCATGAAGCCCTCTACAGTCAGCCACAAACAACTTTCAATCCTTGTATTAACTACATAGTCCATGTGAAATGTATATGTGGCCTGTGGTGTCTATTTTCATGTATTGGTGGATACCTGCTTCATTCAATAGAATAGCATATAGGTGTCCCTCAATAATGTTAATTTCCTGCTACCTGAAGGTGTAATATTATTAATATCTAATATCTCCACATTTGCTATAGTGCTTATAGTAAGTGCTCAGTAAATATTGTCAAACAGTTGGATGAAATTATTTAGAACCTGTTTAATTCAGTACAAAAAGTGAACTCTATTCTAAGAACTAAAATATTCTGAAATGCATACAGTATGTCTACGTTAGCCCCTGAAAGCCCCACACTCACAACATATGAACATAATTCTTTTCCTAGAGATGTTATTTTGGGCAAGAATTTTGGAAATTTCATGAGATCCAAGAGGGCTTTCTGAAGAGCCTACTATGACGCCCCTGCAAAAGTTATCCTAGCAAAATTTCCCACACTAATTAACTGTGCAAAGATGGCTGACATGGAGATTAACCTCTGGGTTTAAGGGTAAGTTGACGTCCTCCTTTTATTTAAAATAAGTTACTTCCCACTGAATTGGAAAGCCAAATAAGGTAAAAAAATTTGAATCTATTAGAGGCTGTGTGTGAAGGAAAGTATGTGGCAGTAGCATCTATTCTCTAAAGACGTAAACTTAATCCAATGATAGACAATTGCTTAAAAAATTAAAACGGGCAAAGGGCAGGAATAAATTTTCAAGCATGGAGAACAAATAATGATTTTATGGCAGATGTTTAACCTTTTTGATATTTACATTTTATTAGTGATTATATTAAAAAGTCTTGCTTTAAAAATACTTTCTGTCTACTAGGTACTCAGTGCTGAAGGAAAGAAGGTGTTTACTAGCAATTACTTTTGTTAATTATCAAACAGTTTGAAGCTTTTTATTACGTTCCATACATGGAGAAAACAATTCCCTCGAGGATGGTGATCCTGCGACACAATTCAGAAAAGTGAAGTCTCTGAGGTTTCTGACTAGGCCATTTATTTATGCCTCTGGCCCTGAGATCACAATCTCTGAGAACCTGTGCTTCTCCAGTGTGACTTCAATAGCCCCACTGGGAGAGAGATTCAGGGGGAGATGCCAATAAAGTCTCTAGGTTTAAATTTCTTCTTCCATCTTCCATGGGTCTGTTGGCGATAATCTTATTTGTTATACAAAAGAGATAAGCAATTTTCATAACTCCTTTTCCTTCTTTTTTTGAAATTTTATCTTCCTCTGGATATATATATATTTTTTTCTTCAGAGACAGGGTCTCATCCTGCGGCCCAGGCTGGAGTGCTATTGTACTCCACTGAAGTAGCTCACTGTAACCTCAAACTTCCAGGCTCAAACAATTTTCCCACCTCGGCCTACTGAGTAGCTAGGACTACAGGTGTGCACCACCATGCCCAGATAGGTTTTTTTTTTTTTTTTTAAATTATTTTTGTAGAGATGATTCTCATTATGTTTCTCAGGCTGGTCTCAAACTCCTGCACTCAAGTGATCCTCCCACCTTGGCCTCCCAAAGTACTGGGATTATGGGCATCAGCCACCACTCCTGGCCTCTTTTAGATTTCTATAATTCCATTCTTTAGGTCTTCAACCTTATGAGACTGCTTCTCCTCAGTGCCCTTTTTCTTCTCACGCTGATAAAATGTCTTCTATCTACTCCTCTCCTTTGGGAAATCTCACACACTCTCATGGTTCTTCAATGTGTGCATTTACCTTAGCTCCCCTTCCTAAGAAGTCACACAACTGGTAAATGGTGAAACTGGGATTTGAACCTAGACCTATAGACACTAAAGCCCAGGTTCTTAATCATTTCTTTGCCCCAGACTAACTTTGCAGCTTAAGTACCATCTTTGTCCCAAACTAACTTTGCAGCTTAAATGTCACCAACATCATTGCTAAAATTTATTGAGTGCCATTTATTGGTACTATGTCCCAGGCACTGGGATTAGATCCTTTGCAATATGCTGTGCTAATCCTCAGGAGAGCCCTTCAGTGTTGTTTCATTTCACAGATGAAATTCCACGATGTGGGAATGTTCAATAAGAACTGAAGGACTAGTCATTTGCATTTTCAATATGATATCAAAGGCAGACATAGTTCTAGAGCAGTTACGTGCTTCTGTCTTCCTTCTAAGTTCCTTTAAAACATTAACACACAAACTCAAATATCTACATCAACAGAGCAGGTAATATAAATGAGTAAATCAGGCTTTAAGACAGTAGGGACTAGTGAGGATTGTAGAAAACTGAAAATTTATACCCCATATGAAGTAATTCAGGTGGAATTTGTAATGACACTATGCAGATAAACACATGTATGTGCGTGCACACACACACACACAGACAACAGTTTGCAGCCTCTTCAACTATTACTTCCTCTCTTCTTTCATAAGCAAGAGTTACTAGATATTAATAGAACAGATAGACCAAGAAATATATATTTCCATTTTGGGGTTGAATGTGAAGTAACTGGTTTGCATGTATTTATATTTAAACCCTTCAGGGTCATCTGATGAATGAACGATGACCACTTTTCAGGAGTGTCTGCTTCAGTTGAATTGCTTCACTTAGGCAGCAATGACACACAAGCTTTAGTACTTTCTCAAAAAGGAAAAATAGATCATGAATTCCTTTCTTCATTTATCAGATGATTATAATTCATAGCTTGAGAGCACAGCAGTTACCTCTCCACCTAAGGACTGACCCAACGTTCTGCATGGAGCTCTCCGCAGCGCAGACAGCCGGCAGGCCAGGCAGGGTCCTCCGCCCTCACTGTAGAAAGCTGTGGCGACTCCTTTGGTGCTTGGCTTTTCAGTGCTGGCAGATGGGATCTCATTGTTTCAAAGTTTCAGATTGGAAAATTCAGACATTAAGGGTTAATCTACATTTTAAAATAGTCGTCTTTGAAGGAAATTATGCTATAAATGAGAAACCTGGGTGGAGTTCTGGGTTCTCTCTTTATGTTAGCTTTGGCAGGGCCAGGAGCCTGTTTTGATGATAAAGCCAGCATTGGAAACCTGTGTTTTATATTGCAGGAAAACTAAGCAAATTTAAAACACTCCACATTTGCCTTTTGACACCCCATAACCAATAGATGAACTTTAATTTCTGGGAGGCCTTCCAGTGATTAATGCCTTTACGTTTATGACGTGAGAAGAATGAGCCGTATGTTACAGTTGGTCTTCTGTCCGTTTCTGAAGAGAGCCTGTGCCAGGATTTTGATGTGCACTCGCGTTCTGGCACCAGGCTGCACACTTCTCACCCAGCACAGAGCCAGCTCACAGATCCTGTTCAGCACAGCGACTCCAGACACGCAGCATGAATTTGAAGGCGGCCTCCTCAAATGTGGCAGGCACAGTCTCCCTCTTCCTATTTGGAGCCTGTCTGTGAGGCTAGGACCTCTCTCAGCTGCCTGTAAAGAGGCCTTGGGAGAGCTGCTTTTGCTAGCTACTCACTGGAGCAGTCTCCATGGAGGTGAGGTGTGGCCCTCCAGGGGTGCTTTGCAAACGTTTTCTGTTTCTGACCCTTACTAGTAAGAAGGAACTATTACATTTCTCTTTTCACATTTCCATTAGAGATTGCATGCTCTACTCTCTTGGGGGGGACAGTACTGGAGTGAATACCTTTGGGGCCTTCCTTAATTCTTGCATCGTCCATGGGAGAGGAGTGGCATTCACTAAACCATATGTGGTAGGTGTCCACCAAAGATGTTGGGTTCTCCCCCACTTTAAGGCACCTGGTATGATGGCTCTTCCTCTTTCTTGTGTGGCCATGTAAGTGGCTTTGTTCAATAACAATTGAACAAATATGACAAGTGTTGCATTGGACTATACATATTAAGAGCCAGTGAGTGATTTATCATTCTCCCTCTCTTGCTGCTGCAGTGATTGAAGATGCACAGGTTGAGATGAAGCCAATGTCAGCCTGGGTTCCCTAGAGACCCTAGCGAGCAGAGCACCCTGCTCATCAGTGTTAGACTCGTGGCATGAGCAAGAAATACACGTGTGTGTGTTAACCACGGATATTTGGGGATTGCTTGTTACTGAGCCCAAAGTAGAGCCACTGCATGAAAATCTACACATTACATAGCCAGGCCTGTCTCTTTCTTGTCTCACTCTTGCTTTTAGGTATCAATAAAACAGGTGAATTTCCTCTGTGTGGAAAAGAAACAGAGTCAGTTTTGGTAGGTTTACCATCTTCCAACTTTTCTCTCTGTGACAGGCTAGAGATACCAAAATCTAAATCAAGAAGGGAGATAGGATAGGAGAACCTGCTATGTTCTTCAAATAGATTTACCATTAATACATTTACTGTGTTTTGATCCCCACTTGATTCTTGTCTGTTTTTTCTCACATTGATCGGGAAGCCATGAGCAGGAAAAGTGATGATGACCGCCCTTCCAAAACCTCCAACACTTTCTATAGCACACCACTTGGTCCTATATGTAGACAACAGGTACAGCATACTATTTTTGTTCTTTCTTAAATGTCCTGAAATGGTAGGAGCATAATGGCTTACAGATGTGGTAGGCAGGATTCTAATATGGGCCCTGAGTTTCCAACCCCTGGTGTACCTGTTTTGTATAATCCCCTTTCCTTTGGTGTATAATGAAAATATCGTTTGTGCATAAATGAAATATTACTCCCATGGTTAGGTTACATAATACGGCAAAGATGAAGAGATTTTGCCAAAGTAATTATCATCCCTAATTAGCTGAGTTTGAGTTACTCAAAAGAGGGATTATCCTGGTGAAAACTAACTTAATCAGGAGAGCTTTTTAAGGAGAGTTTATAGGTCGCAGATGGAAGAAGTCAGAGCCATTTTCCTATTGGACTTGAGGGAGCAAATAGACATGTTGTGAACAGCCTTTGGAGGAGGCCACATGGTGAGGAGCTGAGATTGGCTTCTAGTTCCTGCCAGTAGGCCCTGGCTGATGGCTAATAATAAAGGGACCTCAGTCAGAAACAAATTCTGCCAACAACCTGAGGGAGTTGGGAAGAGGATCCTTCCCCAGCTGACTCCCCAATGAGACACAGCCAGCTGACACCTTCATTTCAGCCTTGTAAGACCATGAGCAAAGGATCTAGCTAGAAAGTGCCAAACTCCTGACCCATGGAAAATATTAGCTGATAAATTTATTATTGTTTTGATTTACTAAATTTGTTATGATTTGTTATACAGCAAAAGGAAACTAATACAAAAAGAATCTTGACCTGATTGTTTTTTTTTTTTAAATACCTGGCTGTTATTTTCAAAAAAATCATCTAGACATGTCTTGCTATCTCCTTAGTTCCCTGAAATCGGTTTTAATTCCCATATATAATAGCGAAATTCGAAGAGATTCCTGCAGTGTTAAATGTGGCCTTTGATGTCCTCAGTGCTTACCCAGTCAAACTACTGCAAGCAGCTGAGAGAATGCTTCAGGGTGTCCGGTCACCTCTGGATAAATTGTATCCACCTTACCTGCACCAGGAGAGCTCTTGTACCTGGACAGCCGTCATTCACTACTAGTCATAAGAACCTGGAAATCATCAAGATGATTTTAGGATACCACAGAGTCTGTAGTGTACCTCTAAAACCAAATGATGTGCCCCTTTTGAGCATACGCTAGAAGGGAAATTCAAGATGGTTGTAGAGGCATCAATTTGACTAACCGGAAAACATGTAGCCTTTTAAGGTAGATTTTGACATTAGATCAGGTGAAGCACAACCAGACAGAAATGAACATCACTACTAAGAGAAGAGAGCTTATTTTTTTTTGTTTGGTTCACTTTGGCACCACCTTTTTGAAGTTAATAGCCAGAGAGGAAACAACTGGTTTTGTAAAAGCACTATTTGAGATCAAAACTTTTCTTTATGTACATCAATGGTTAGACTTGTTATATTTTATGCAAAACTATTTTAATGAAAAGAAATACAAGCAAACATAAAGACAATATATGAATGATAACTATTTTTAGATCTGTTATATAAAAGGATGGAAAAGCACCAAGAAATTCAGTTTGTTATTCAGGAGAAACTGTGCAGATTTGCCAGAACTGAAGAAAAGAGTTTTGGGGAGAAAGAAAAGGAAAACAAGAAAACTGTCAGATATGTGAAATGGGTTCTATTAACCGAGAACATTATTCTATTATGTTCTAAACAAGAACATATTCTATTAACCAAGAAAAAAGATGTATGTGACCATGGTGGCCTTGAATGTTTGGCCAGAACTATGCAGACCTCTCTTATAGATGATTTTAGTAATAGGACTCCACTCTATGGTAATAGCATGATGGGGAGAAAAATTGGAGCAAGTTATCTCAAAAATGCTTAAAACTGTGGCTTCCTATCAAAGAGTTTGTTAAGACTCTTGCTGAAAAAAACTGCTAACATAGAGGGAACAAATAGGACCCATGCGTAAATTGTATGCTTGAGTCCATGGTGGTGCATGTATCTCTGGGAAAGGCTGAATTGTTGCTTTTCCTACTGACTGAGCAAATAAATGTAAATAAAATTATTTTGTGATTGCTTATCCATATTGTTTTACCAGTGCTACAGATCATCAGTTCTCAGAAGATAGCCCCGGCCAGGGATAAGAAATGGCCAATATTTGCCTCTTCAAGCCCTGTCACTATACCACTACTTCAAAGAAAGCAGTAGTGGCCTATTTCTTGGATTGTTTTTCTCACCCTGTTCATTGGGCAAAGGAGACGCTCTAGCCCAGGAGAAAAACGAAGACTTGATATTCTGAAAATAGAGGTCTTTAATGCATCTTACTCTGGGTTATTGATAGTGCCAGCTAGTTTAGAAGTTTGCTGATCGGTTATTCTTTGGTTCATGCTATTTGCCACCTGTGTTAATAGAAGCAAAGCTCTCAAATAAGATGATTTTTCAGGGATTTGCAGGATTTGAATAGGAATCTGAGATTGCTAGGATGCTATGAAAAGATGCAAGGCCAGCTCTCCTCTTGTTTTTATCATCTTCCCTTCCCATCTTATGAAGGCCCTCTCCCCAATTCCCAGGAACGTTATGTTGCCCATTTACTATTACAAAAATCTATTTCTTTTTCTACTTAAAGTTGCCAATCCAGCATATTAGTTTATCAGAATTAGAAGGATAGAAATATGATTATTTAGCTAACTTATATAAGTAGGATCACATTGTGAAGGCTCCATAGACTTACTCTTTCAAGGAGTATGTAAAGTTTAATATATGGTGTTATTAATCTAAACAAATCTCTACTTGAGCAGTAGGGCAGGAGATTTTGAGCCTAGAAATTTGTGAACTTCTATACTAACCACATTTGCCATTCTCTCATACCTTTTCGCTAGGAAGGACAGGGGTCTGTAACTGAACACTCCACTTCTGAAAGGCAGACAATCTTCTGCAATAAATGGAAAATGCTTTCTCCCAGATACACAATGTCTCATTGGAGTTTATACAAGTGATAGTTTGTCTGGGTTCTAAACCAAGTGAGAGATACACAAAAGAGTCAGGCAACTGGAAATAAAAATATCAGTTTTACTACTAATAGCACTATCGCAGAACAGGTTATAAGCATATAGCTAATGTATGGCTTCTAGTTTCTGACAGTAGGTCCTGGCTGATGGCTAAAAAGAAAGGGACCTCAGTCAGAAACAAATTCTGGCAACAACCTGAGGGAGTTTGGAAGAGGATCCTTCCCCAATTTTGTAATTCTAAGAAAAATATTATTTTACATTTTAGGAAAGAAATTGTAGCCTTAGGACAGTATCCCATAAATGATTTTTAAGTAAAATATTCAATAAAATGACCACAGATAAAACTGAACAACATTAGACATTGGAATGTTATTTCCAATTGAAAATTACCTGTCAATAGCAGGTGATTTTATTTAAAATGACATGAGATTGTCATTTTGATCACGTGATAAAAAACCATGGATATTACCACTTCCTGCCATCATCAGAGAGGGAATTGTGTCTTCTCACGTAGCCAAGGTAGAGGCAGTGGCGCGGGCCTATACATTCCATGTCTCCCTGAGAGGTTCGGAAGGGCGATGGAGACGTGGCACCGCCTCTGTGACAGTGGATAAGTGACAGCACCAAAGGCTGCTTTTGAGCTATGAAAAAGAACAGCTTTGTCCTTCAGCTCCAGCGCTGGCTGGGGAGAAAACGGTGACCTCTCCAAAGATTGTTGAATTTCAGTGGTGACCAAAGGTGGCAGAAATATAGTCTCCAATTTCAGTTAGGGAATCATTTTTTTTGTGGTGTCAAGTTTGAGTTCTAGCATCGGTATAAGGATACTATCAATAGGAAGTATCCACTGAATGAATTTCCTAGACCATAGTAAGAACACGGGTTATTTAAAAATTCAGTCCATCACAGAGAAGTCTTTGGGAGAGAGTGATCTTTTTCTGCTAGATAAAATGTGAACTCAATTACTTTAAATATTAATCTTATTAGTTACAAACAGAAGGCATTTGTGGAGTCTAGTAATAAAAGCCTTTTCACCAATTCATGCTTACTCACTTTAATGTTGTCTTTTTTCTGACAATGTATTGCTAGTTGCAGTTCTGACATTTCTACCCTTGGCCCTCATGCGCATTTTTGCTCTGGAGACAAGAATGAAGATGGTTTCATTTTGCTTCCGCTGCACTCTCCTGTACCTTTTGTGGCAGGGATGAGTCCCAAAGAGCCTGGGTCATGAAGGGGTTGTCATGGCTGCAATCATTCCTCATGCCTGACACTCTGTCCTAGAGGCAGGAGTAACGTGCTCAGCTGGGAGAGTGAGTGAGTTCACGGTGGTGTGTTCAAAGCCTCTGCCCTCGCCCCTTCCCTGCAGTATCTGGGGAAGTCTTGGGATGGCTAGTGGTGATGGCGGTGAAGAGGTGAAAAGGGGCAACTCATGTCCTCTGAGTCCTCAGAAGACAACATCTTGTATAAAAGATGAGATGTAACTGATAATGTTTTTGTTATCCTCAAAAATAATTATTTTTCTCTAAGAAAGAAAAAATCAATGTAAGGGAAATGCTATTCCTCATGAACTGCTGAGAACTTTGTCCTCTTCAACATTCAAATCAGTCAATGATCTCTGCAGTTTTATCAATAAATTCAGTCTTATAGCACTAGGGATGACCATATACATTCTAAACCAAGTTCCTGTGCTTTTAAGGAGATTTGTCATGTGACCATAGAACAAATATGGTAATTCCAAATTTTCACTTGTACTATTTCTTTTAAAGGATTTTAGGACTGAAAAGCTTTCTATCTTTGCACTTCCTTCTTCATGCTTTTTCTGAAAGAGACAATAGAAAAAAACAGAAAATGTAAATGTAGGAACAATGGCTAGATAAACCCATAGGAAAACTGACTGCAAATAGTTTATGATATTGAACTATCAAAACAAACTCATCACCAAACCATGCTAAATTAAATTTCCCTTACATGAAGATAGATGAAAGTTTTCATCCTTTGTGGCTCCCCTTTTCCAGTATCTGCCTTTCATATTGAGACAGTCATTAAATCCAGCAGCTCTTCTGGCATCTCTCCTCCCTTGCTCATGTCCCTACTACCCTTCAAGCCTAGACCCTCAGGACCTCATGTGTGCCCTGTTGCATTATTTCCTAACAGAGGTTGGACTTTTCAATTGCTTCTTCCTGGGACCCACTTTCAGTTTAGAGAGCTGACACACGATCTTTGTAGCAGGCTCTGGGGTGCCTGGCCCTGGTGTCCCACCACGCTTCACTTTCCTTTGGTAGTTATCATTGTGTAATTGTCTTAGTCTGTTTGTGCTGCTATAACAGAATGGCATACACTGAGTGGCTTATAAACAATAGACATTTACTTCTCACAATTCTAGAGGCAGGGAATTCTGAGATCAAGGTGCTGGTACCTATGGTGTATGGTGAGGGCCCACTTCCTGTTTACAGACAGCTGTCCTCTTGCTGTGTCCTCACATGGCAGGAGGGGTGAGGAAGCTCTCCAAACTTCTTTTTATAAGGGCATTGAAAGGCTCTGTCCTCATGACCTAATTTCCTACCAAAAGCCCCACTTCCAAAAGTGTGTGATAGTATTCAAGGGTCAGGATTTCAACATATGAAATTTGGGGGGCAGAGCACAAATATTCATTCATTAGACTGAAAGTTTGTGTCCCATCAAACCTCCTCTTCCAATCCTTGCTCTTCAGTAGCCCCACTTTTGAAGGCCCAGCATCCTAAGCTCATCAATCCTTTTTGTTCTGGTTGTGTAGTCATAGATGGGGTATAAGAACAGAAAATAAGAAGGGTATAAAGAACTAACATAGGTTCTGCCTCCCATCTGAGATGTTAACTAAAATATATATTTGGCTTTGCTCCTTCACTTTTATAATACTTGAAAACAGGGATTTTACCAGTTCCCACCTAGCTTTCTAGATTCCACAGTTGTAAAGGCTAATTTAAAGTGAGCATCACATCCCAGCTTGAGGAGTTAATTTAGGCAGAAGCATAGGTACCCCTTAGGCCTGAAGTGAGCAGTTAGATCTCTGAGAACATCCAAACTAGGTGAGTTTCAGATCCTTTTGTAATTATCCCAAATTGATCCTCTCAGGATTTTCTTACTATATATGTTGTATTTCTATCTTACTTCCTACTATTCCTCCAAGTCAGTGGCTTTCAATTGGTGCTCCTTAAGCACCTCAGGGTGTCACAGGACCCCCACAGATATACAGCAGTGAGGAGAAAGTGACAGGTGCTGCAACAAGCATAAATGTCATGGTGTTGACCCTGTCACCCTTCAGCCAAAGTAGCTGTGGCTTTTGTTCTTGTTTTTAATTTTATTTTTTCTGTTTACACATTGAACAAAGGTATTTAGATCCTGCCAGTCCTCAATCATCTCAAATCTTTCTATCCTTCCACATCAAAATTTATTGACAAAAAAGGTATCTATCCTACCCTACTGAAATTGCCCCTCAAAGGTCACAAATATCATACAATTTTCAAAATAAATTTTCCTTTTCTCTTCTATGGCCGCCTTGACATCAACAACCATTCTCCCCTCAACCAAGACTCTCTTCTCTCACCATTTCCAGGACATAGGCCTATCTCTCTGACAATTTTTGCTTTACCATTTTTCTTGACTTTACTCTCCACAGATGGCATCTGTCTTAGGTCATGTTCCTTAGATACCGAGTCTGAGTTATTGGTCAGGTGACATATTGGGAAGTGTTCTCAGGAGAAGAGGGCTGAGGGAAGCAGAATAGGGCAGAGGACAACAGAGCTGTGCAAGAATATGGCTTTAGCTGGAGGCCAACTTCAGCCTGATCCTGTGGAATGCTCTGGAGCTCCAATTGCACCCTCTTTGAAGCAAGGGAACTGGACTTCTGTACACATGCTTTTAGCGAACAAACCCAGCAGTAGGGAAATGGATGCTGCAGTAAAGGGGATGTGGGCAGGGCCTCATCAGCATCTACTATGGCATCTTTAGCTACGTTCTCTCCCCTCTTGGCATGTCCCCCTTAAAGTGATGTACTCTCACATTCCACACGTGTGTATCTGCCACGTGCATATCACCAACATTTCATTCCAATGGCAGATCTTCATTTTTTAATTCATTGCACATTGGATGTCCTTCAAGTTCTCATTTTCAAAGCTAAAATCATTAATCATTATTTTATCTCTCCAAACTGACTTTGCTGTATTTGTTAATGGTATCATTATTCTCCTTGTTAACAGGGCTCGAAATATTTTAAACTATCATGCTTTCTTCCTCCATCATGCTTTATTTTTCTTTATTCCCCACTTTTAGTTCATTGCAAACCACCAATGAGTCTACTACCTTGATGCTTTTTGTCTTTGTTCATGACATTTTCTCCATCTTTAGTTCTTTTCTACCCATTTGCACATGGAAGAATTGATGAAGAAATGAGGGACTGAATGATGTGGAGCTTTCCTTGTCTGCTCTATTGCTTTCAGCTGTATCTCCTTTCTTTAATCTTTCAATATGCCCTTGTCATACTGACTTCTTCTGGAAGTGAAAGTTCTTCAACCTCTTGCTTCAGTCTAGCAAAAAAATCAGACAAAGTATTCTATGTAAATATATTTAATAGAGATAGACAAAAGCATATTAACATTTTGAAGACATTACTTATGACTTTTTTCCTAACCATTGTGTTAGGTTTCACATATAATCTATTACCTTAAAATAAGAAAATATAACCCATAGAATAATAAAGGGAATACTTGGGATTAAACTCTGTGCCATGTCTAAAGTCAGCTCAAGTTCTCACAAGCTACCCCTCAGATATGTTGTATGCAAGATTGTCACATTCTGTCTGTATGTAAATGTCCAGAGATCTGTAAACATGGCACTAATAATGATTGCAATTTCTTATTATGAAGGCAGCTCTATATTCTTGGATGAATCTAACATTGTGTATTTACTTATAGCCGAAGAGTATTTTTGTATATTTGATGCTAAAGATATTCTGTCAGTTTTCCTCTTCTTAAAGCCCCTGCCCACGGACCAGCTCTGTCCTGTATAGGAAACAGGTTTAGTCACTCGGTGGAATAATTATACATTTCACAGCTGAACAAGAGATTTTAGCTTTAGAAATGAATGTTTGATTAGTTCCCAAATTGACAAAGGACACCTTAAGAGGGCAGTGACAGTGAACAAATTTAGTAATTATTCTCCTTTTATACTTAAAACAAACAGTATATTTTTTCTGTTGTGTTTTTGCATCAGCCACATAGTGACCATAAATCAATAACACTCTTTGCATTTAACAAGCCATTTTTAGAATTGTATTAATCTTTTATTTTATTAAGGGATATTGGCAAAGTAAAAATGTTCATATGAAAGAAAGTTTTCCTGATCAAAATAAAAAGAACATGCTTTGGGGAATTTTACTTGCAGTAGTAGCTGAATAGTTGATTCAAATCAGACTTCCTTCCCAGAAAAACTAAAGAAACTAGTCTAAGTTGTAAACAAAAATACATCTTTTTATAAGCATTAAAGAGCTTATGAGATAATGAGGAATAGTCAGGCCTAAATGAGAGAACTCAGATAAGCCACTCAAAATTGCTTTTGCTTTGGGACGTGTTCCCAACCTGAGAGAGCCTCTGCAAAACTAAATTGTGCTTTGGTGGTCTCATGGACCTGGGAGGACAGAAATCAAAGCCCAGATCCTGCCAAGGTCTGAGACTCTGGCCCCAAGTTAAAACTAGGTCTGTGAAGAGAGCTATGTGTTCAAGGAAGTGTGAACCAGAAGTAAATCAGATATTACAGAAATTTGCAGCCAGAATTTCATTATTTAGGATCAAGAAAATCCGAAGTCTCTCTACCCACTTACAGAAGCTAGTATAGATAATCTCTGAAAGGAGTTTTCACTATCTCAGATATCAAAATAACCTACCAAATTATTAAATAAAGTTTCTATCACACAGTTAAAGATAATGAAGTGCAAAATATCAGAAACAACATACAACATAAATAGATCCATAAAGATGTGTGACGTTGAAGCTGTCAGATACAGACAATGAAACAAATACGCTTATGTTTTTTAAAAATAAGGGATAATTTTGAATAATTTGGCAGGAAACTAAGAACTACAGAAATGGTGGTGCAAATTTAAAAAGAAAACACATAAAATTTATTCAAATAAAAAGTATGATAAAATAATTAAAGAACTCACTTTATGGGTTTAAGAGCAAATTAGACACAGCTGAAGAGATATTAGTGAACTGAAAATAGATCCGAAGAAATCATTCAGAAAGCAGTATAGAAGAATACAAAGATGAAAAATATAGAAGAGGAATAAGCAGCTTAAAGGATTCATAGAGAAAATCCAACATCCATTTGATTTGAGTCCCAGAAAGGAAGAGAGAAGAGAATGTAATAAAGGCAATATTTGCTGAGAATATAGCTAAAAACACCCATTCTTAGATTTCAAAATGAAATTGTCAGATCTTAAATATGAATCACAAGTGGGAAAAATAAAAATGAAGTCTTATTTTAGACACATCATAATGATATCATAGTGATAAAATCAAAGAGATACATTTTAAAGCAGCTAGAGGGCATTACCTTAAAAAACAACAACAAAACACAATGGTTATCATGAGAGCTTACTTCCTGAGTGCAACAATGGAATCCAGAAGATGGAAGGATGCTGTTTATAACATACCAGAAAAAAAAAAAATCTTGAAAACTAGAATTTTATACCCAATGACTACATCCTTCAAAAATGAATATAAAATAAAGAAATTTCAAATGAGCAACAACACAACAAAAGAAATATTCACTAGCAAGTCTCATGAAGGAAAATTCTAAATGATATACTTTAGGCAGAAGGAACATAATCACAGATAAGAGGTCAGAGATGGGGGGAAGAAGGTGCTAAATATGAAGTTAACCCTAATGAATATTGATCGATTACAACAATAATAATAATTATCCTTTGTAGAGTTTAATATATTTCCAGTTTAATATCATTAAAATACCTTACAGCAGCAGCTTATAAGTTAGGAATTGGATAAATGAATTTAAGATGTTCCGAAGTCATTATGTTGTCCTGAAAAAGAGTAAAGCTATTGGAATGTATATACTAAATTTTGATGTTAGGAGAGTGTGCTAACATTTAGAGCATAGGCAATGCTACAGATCCTATCATTGCCCTGAAACATACTCCATTGACCCACTTAAATGTGCCTATTGGTGCAGTAGACTAGCAAACATGCTGACAACTTTATATTGCAAGTGCTTACATCTCTCTTCCTCTCTGCCTGAAGGAATTCTGTGGATCTCTGGAACTTATTTTACCAAAACAGACACAAAGTATTTTGTGCAGAAAAGCTAACTACCCTAGGGATGTCCCTTAACCAATAGAGATAGAATTCGGTGAAAAATGCCCTAGCCCACTCAGTCCTCCAATGGGATGTTTCTGTAGCACGTTCCACAGGTTCTCAGAGAGTTCACAAGAGGATTGCTCCCCGGTGTCCACAGCAATCCCTCACTCATTAATGCACCCGTTATTGGCTTCTCTCCCTTCTGTATCTCATACCTCATTATCCTCCAGTTCTTCCAGGAGTTTCTTCCATGTAAATTTCTAGCACATAAGTCCTTATCTTAGGGTCTGATTTTAGGGAAGTCCTAACTAAGACATCACACCAGAGTTGGCCCTAGAAAGAAGACCTTTGGTGTGTGATTATAGTATTGGATCCCTCCCCATCAGATGACAAAGACATGATTGCCGATAGTAAGTAGGTTGTGGGAAACCTTTTGTGTATTGTACTATCACAATTCCACTGTGGTGGATTGGGATAAGGCATAGATAGAAGGGGGAAAGTGCTGGCCTTTGCAATAGCTCCAGCACCTGCTCAATAAAGGGGCCATGGCAATCATAAGCAATGTAGAGTTAACTGGCTTTTATAACTGACCTGGAGACCTTCACAAAGGATGCAGGCTCAGGCCCACTATGAAGTCCAGAAGGCTATGGAAACATTTAAAGAAGCAATCTTCTCCTTTTTGTTATAGGAGATCAACTTCACGTTGCACTTAAGCCTCAGAGGCAAGATGGATGTAATTATTCTAATGAACCACAAGGCTAGGTTTTTATTTGATCTAGACTTAGATCCAGAGGGCTGAATATATTCAATACTAAAAATCAGGCCCCCAAATTGTCATAAGAATGGAAGAGCTACAAAAGAGGCTGAATGCACTGCCTTAGCAGGGATTGTATGCTAGATTCAGGACCCTAATGGAGAAGAAGGGGGACTTAAAAGCTGACAGCGAAGAAGAGAGGGGATATATTCGAAAACCTCAAACCTCAAACCTCAAATGTCCCAGAATCCTTCAGACCAGCAGAAACAGTCTTCTCTCCTTTGCTAGAGGAGAGCAACCTCACACTGCATTTATCTATCAGAGGTAAGATGGATATAACTACTCTAATGATCAATAAGGCTAGAATGACTTTCATCCACTGGGAGCAATGGCTAATAGATCACGGAGTTCTAGAGGCTAGCTGGATGGGCAGCCAACAAAGCCACCTCCTAACTAATCAAAACGATCATGAGCAAGTGAGCTAAGGGCTAATGTTAGCCAATGTTAGCCACAGCCTATTCAAATAGCAACCTATTCTTCCTATAAAAAGTCTACCTTGCTACTCTCACTCTTACCTAATTCTATTATCTCCCTTTGCATGTATCACTTTTAACACTATAATTTCACCAATTTATTATGTTTCTTTTTTATTATCCATTTCCCCCTCCCAGAATGTATATTTCATGAGAACATTTTTTGGGGGGATCTGTTTTGTGTATTGATGTGTGCCAAGCACCTAGAGTAGTGACTGGCATATAGTAGGTGCTCAAGGAACTTTGGTTAAAGAACAAAATAGTTTTCCTCACTGCCATAGAAATATTTTTTCTGAGTAATCCCATGGTGCAGTACAAATGGTTGATATCGACTGGTGCGCTAAGAAAAACTCATGAATCTTGTGGCACTGTCAAGATGTTGTCCATTCCTTTGTATGAATATTCTCTGCAGGCATTCCTGGCAGGCTGGAGGTACAAAGAATAGTTAAAACTTTTTTCCTTAGGCCATTTATTTACACTTGTCTTGTGGACCCTACACTTGGGTTTTGTTCTCCTGAAGCAATTTTTTTTCTCTTTAGTATCATCCTCTTGGATGTGATTCATTCCACTGTTTTGTTTTATGTGTCATTACAATATCCCGAAATGATTTAAGGAAAAAGATGGTATGTATTTAATAAATATTAATTAATTATCTTTTAAAATGAACATTTCTCAATGGACCTAGAGTTTGGAAGGAGTTAATACACTATCCAACATGCCTAACATACTCTGAGAGAGGTGTACGTGTACTCTGAAGACCTGAGTAATGATGCCATTAACCTTTCCTAGCCTAGCTCTATAAGGCACTTCACCATCGGTTCAAGTGACTCTTTTTCCTTTCATTGCGACTAGCTAGAATTTTTATTAAGTGTCATTAATCAAAGGTGAAAAATTCTCTGAGCAGGAAAATTGTCAGTAAAACTGGCTGCTGTATGTGGAAAAAAATAAATAAAAGGGTTTGATAATTATATATTAACTCAAACAGTAATAGTCTTTTCAAATCATCACAGGTTGTAGGTCCTCTTTGATTTTAGGGGTCTAATTTTGGGGAAGACCTATTAATCTTTTTTTTCATTTCTTTGCCTTTCTTATTCAGTAATTGAACTGTTCAGGTGTTATTGATTAATGTAGCTTTCTTAAATGACAGCTTGGTATGGCAGCCAAAGCTATTCTCTATGCTGTTCTTACTTCTGAAATGACTCATGAGATATTCTGGAATGTGAAGAAAGAATAAGGATTTCAAGTTTTCTTATAAAAACAGACTTAAGCAGTGCTAAGGGAGGAAAAACCAGATTTTCTTTGGATCACTGGTATTGAGGCTAACTGAAATGAACTTTGATTTGTATCAAGAGTAAGAACTAGCATATTATAAATAGATCAGATTTGGGGAGAAAGTGGACCTTTGAAGGGTTTTATTAATATGCTTTCATGAGCCTTTAGCTGAAATGCCTGAAGAAATTCTCCTCCAGTTGTAGCATATTGAGGTTCATGCTAGCTGCAACAAGTAGGTGAATAAAACTCTTCATCTTTTTAATAGGCTCACATCACAGAGAAAAAAGAAAACACAATCTTGAGAACTAGGGGGGAAAAAAAAACAAGATCAATAAAAAGTGGGTATTTAGAAAGGTAGACCCTATAGGATTATCTCATAGCCCAAAACTGCCAATATCATTTATTTTGTGGAATAAACATCTGTGCCTTGCAATATAATTGGGGGATACAAGGACAATGTGAGTTCTGTTTAGTTTGCAACTCTGCTTGTTTCTTCCCCCACACTGTTTGTGTTAATTGCCCCATTGTGGTTGGGTTTCACAGTCTCTAATCCTCACAGTGTACAAGTGAATTTGTGCTGTGCTTCCCTCAAACACACCTGCAAGAAATTTTAATCGCTTTAAAAACTGAAGATGTTTCTCTAACTCTCTGTTGCATAACAGTCATGACTACCTGAGGTATCATCACAAAAGATAATTTAATAATAGCTATGGTGATGAAAGCACCTGAAATTCCATCTGGCAGTACACATTGGAGTATGATATATATGGACACACACACACACACACACAGAATGTGAGAGAGATTTATAAACTTGGCTAATGTATTTTCTACTGGGGTGTGTGTGTGTGTGTGTGTGTGTGTACACACACAATACTGCATGCTCTTGCTTGGACAATGAAGATTTCAGCAATAGTTTTCACAGTGAATTCATGCTAAATTACAAGTTGGTGAATGCTTTGACAAATTATGACCTGTTTTGTACCACCCCCTGAATTTTTCTCTTTATGTTTGAATTTAGGTTAGAATATAATTATATAAATATAGAATGGGAAAAATAATCTGCTCCACTAGCTTAGTCTTGTTGGAGCTGTGGCTTCAAAAAACCAAAAATAAATGCTACTTTTACTAAAATGTGCAGCAGAGTTTAAAGTATTTCCAAGCTTCAAAATTATTTATTGACTATACCTGAGAAAATGGATGATCATTTCTTAGAGAAGGGAATAACTTTAAACAGGATTAAAGCATTTTTCATGGAGGGATCGGCAGTAACTTGTTAAATGAATAAATAAATGATTATATCAGTGGATAAATGATAGAACTAAATGAAGGTGTACCTTCATTAAGACTAAAATTTATATTTTATTTATTAATTTATATATTTTTGAATTCAATCTATGCATTTTTTTTTTTTTTTTGAGACAGAGTCTCACTCTGTTGCCCTGGCTAGAGTGCCGTGGCGTCAGCCTAGCTCACAGCAACCTCAAACTCCTGGGCTCAAGCAATCCTTCTGCCTCGGCCTCCGGAGTAGCTGGGACTACAGACATGCACCGCCATGCCCAGCTAATTTTTTCTTTACAGATTTTTAGTTGTCCAAGTAATTTCTTTTTTTTTTTTAGTAGAGACGGTGTCTCGCTCTTGCTCAGGCTGGTCTCGAACTCCTGAGCTCAAATGATCCACCCGCCTCGGCCTCCCAGAATGCTGGGATTACAGGCGTGAGCCACCATCCCCGGCCCAATCTATGCATTTTTAAGAGGGCACTATTTCAGAAAAATGAGCATCTTTTAAAAATACATGCTATTAGTTTTTGGTCATCACTACATGGCTGCACATTGTATTTGTCGTTAACCAAATATTTTGAAACTTGTACATATAAAGTTAGAACAATGTGTACTCTATGGTTGTGAACTGTCAGCTTTCTATCTGCTCTCTGATCAAGTTACTCTTTCGCTGCCTCCAAATACACAATAGAGAACACCCTGGATTATTGTATCATTTAAAATTATTTAAGGATTTGACTATATCTCATTACGGCTGATCGGATTTCTGCAGTGTGTGCAGGAGAAGGGTGGGAAGGAGCAGAGGTTAAGTCCGGCCAAGAGGAGTGTGTCTGCTAGAGAATCATCTAGTTTGTGCTTAGTTTCCTGCATTAGATGCTTTCAATTTACTGCTAGCTGATTAGTTTTCTTTCATATTTGATACGTGTTAAAACTATTTTAACTCTTACTACTGTAACATATTGCTTAATATATCATGTTAACTTTCTCAAAGACAAAAAGAAAAAAAAAAACAGCTATTTTCAACTTAGATGATTTTGATACATCTCAGCTGAGTGCTTGTTCAGTCTGTGTTCTTCCTTCAGAACCTATGTGTAACATTTTGAAAATGGGGCCTGAAATTTTGATCAAATTCAGCTAGGCATCAAAAAGCACATATTATCAGTCTGATTTCTGAAAGAAATGATTCTAGTGAGGCTTTAAACCTCAAAAGTTTTCTTAAGATATTAAAATTTTCCAAGGAGGTTGAGTTTTAAAATGTCAAATAATACCTCAGAAAACAATCTTCTATCTCAACCAAATTTTGTAAAACTTCAAAAATGTTGGTTTATAATCTGTTTGGAATTTTAAATATATTCAGCTCTTTTTGTTTTTTTAACCTGAGATTTTACCCATTTTATTGAAAGTAGATTTTATGAAAGAAAGAATTAAGGTCATGAAATATGACAATGTATGACATATCTTTCTCACATATATCATTTTTCAGTAAACAAAATAATATCCAAAATTGAACAGGTTCAATTTTATTAATATAAAGTAATAAAATCATACATGATTTGCAAACTGAAAGTCATTATGTGTCAAATAAGAATGTATTCACCTGCGAGAAACAGAAAATAGCACTGACAATGGCCTAAGCAGTATGATATTTAATTATTGCAAACAAGAGGCAGTATGGCTGTAGGAAGGACAACGTCATGCGGCATTTCCACCATGCCAAATAGGCTCTGCTTCTCCTGCCCTTGCACTCTACCATGCTTGTCACCCCACTGCAAAATGACTCACTGTTGAAACTCCAATTGCAGTTAGATGGGAGAAGAGGTAGAGCTAGTAGGGTCAGTTTTTCAGGAGCACAAACCTTTCTCAGATACCCCAAGAGACTTCTAATTACATCCCATTGGCCAGAAGTGTGTCACGTGGCCACCTCTAACTATAAGGGAAGTTGAAATTCTAAACATTTAGCTTTTACAAGATAATGGAAAAGCAAGCATTTAGCTTTCCGGCCTCTATGGTAAAAGACAGCAAGATAGTAGAGGGTGGAGAATTGTGTCACCAGTGTCTGCCATGATTTTCAAGCTTTATTTTGATGTCCGATTGAATTCTAGCAATTGGAATACAAAACAAATTGTGGGACAACAAAGGAACGAAAAGACATCTTTTGAAAGTTTATTGCAGAGGATCTTACTGAGGGATAAATGCCATTATCTAGTACGACTGATGTATATTGTAATGTCAAACAAAAAATGTCACTAGCTGTTTTAGAACAAAGAACGTCAGTTGTATTATGTCTACCTTAAAAAATTAGGATGGAAAAATGTGGTTTTCTCCTTAAACAGCCATTTAATACAATCTCTTTGAAGTAAATCATGGCAGCAGATTAGTGTGGTGATTAGATAAAGATTATTTTGGTAAGGATTTAGTTAAATGAGCACTAGTATCACTACTCAAATGAGTATTCATAACCACTACTTGTTTTATTCTAGAGCAGCAACAAAATGGCAGAGAGGACAGCTGCCACATCATATACATACACACACTCCTTCCTACACAGCTATGCTTTGTACATCAGATGCAGCATAAATACCATGGCATGTGGCAGTTGCTATGGCAACAAGTTTTTTTTTTTAATGAAGAGCAGATGGAATAGGCATATAAAACTTGCATAAGTTTTTAGTAATCTGTGAGTTACTGAAGAAAACTTCAAAATTTTAGCTTTTCTACTTCTTCCATACAACATGCTCACCTACCTTTCTCCTTGCCTAGTTCAGTCCATTGTGTTATCCAAATGGCAGTGGAAAATTATTAGCTGTTTTTTTCTCCACAGAAACTGTGTATAATTGCAGATTGTGTAATTGTGTATTCCTGTCTTTGTTTTTCCAACTAAATTTCTATTATGGAGCTTTTAACTCCATCTTTCATTGAATACATATGTACTTCCAAAGGTCCCATATTAAGTTCATTTTGTTTAAATTCAATTTGTACAATATACATGATAATTTTGAGGAGAGATCCAAGTATGAAATAGTTACAATAGTCTACATGGTTTATTACATAGTACAAAATGTTATATAATGTATAAGTGCTATAGGGCATATAATTATTATTTTGGATTAGTTTTTGTTCTGTTTATTTGATCATCCAATCTAGGTGGGCCTTGTTCTGAAGTATTCTAATAATCTGCATTTCCTGGCTGCTCTATGGAAATGGGCAGGGAAAAATAAATATTAAGGAATGATTTGTCATTGTATTACCATAACTGATGATTTTTCTGTATTAAATAACTTTGTATATTTATCTGTAAAATCATACAGTTGAGATTTCAACATAATTCAACTACTACTTAGTGTGCACCCCGAGTAAGGCAACTGCATAGGACAATAACAGGTTTAGGTTTAAGGCACAGGAGCTGCCTTCAGGGACAAGAAAATCAAGGGGAACTAAGACAAATAAACAAATGTCTTTAATATGAAATAGACTGTAAAGGTTATTAGGAGGGAGCTGTTTAGGATCCAAGCAGGAAGAGATGGTATTTGGTAATGGCTGGCTCTCTTTGATGTCTCCTTGTCATTTGGCACTCTTGGTTTTATGTAAATCTTTCTTAGATCTTCTCTCCACTCATCTGTGTTCTTGCACTTTCCTGCTTCCTTAATCTTCTTTGATGGCAAATTCTCTATCGTACAGACTGGAAATATTATGGAAAAATTGATTCCCATGAATAGAGAATAAAATTATAGTAAATCCACTTTTATTTATCCCTTGGGCTCTCTCTTGAGAATTTCCTCAAAGATGAGTCAGGCTTGTAGATAGTCTATGTATTTTCCATTTTGTGTGAGGACAAAAGTGAGTAGAGAGATTCATGATCAGCAGTTCTTTTATAGTCTCGGCATGTAAAGACCTCCTTTTGGATCGCACCCCTGGCTGCCATTTTAGATGCTACGGTGACTCTTGCATCTGCTTCAACCGGTAACAAGCTTCATGGCATGATATTGCAGTATTTTCCAGCCAACCTCTGATGTGTGTTTAATGAATGGTGTAACTTTGCCCTTATTGCCCAGGTGCTCTCAGACATGCCTTTTGGTAGAAGCTGATCAGTAGAATTCCAGAAGCGACAGATCTTTATCTTTACAGAGTATTCATTACAGGTTCCACTGTTACTACTTCTATAGACTGATGGCTGATTACAAAAGCTGTGGCCATAAGCTTTTATTCATTAATTTGTTAGTCTATCCATTCAGCATCTATTTATTAAAATGTACTATACACCAAGCCTATGTAAGGCACTAGAAATACAGAGGTCAATGTGACAGACCTCTGATGCTTATATTCTAGAGGGAGTATCAGACAATAAATATGAACATACTTTTTTTTTAAAGGAACGATTGCAAATTTTATCTGCTATAAGGCTATAGCATCAGTTGATGTGCCAGAGTATAACAGGAGGACAATTTAAATAGTAAGGTCAAAGGCAGCTTCTCCAGAAAGGAACATTTGAGAGGAGAACATATAAGGCTCTTAAACTAAACTGGAAATTAAAAAGATAACAATTTCAATTTTAGGCATGAGTTGTCTATGTTTTTTGTGTTTTGCAACATTTTATAAATAGTGTGCAAAATCCAAGATTTAAAAAAAAAAATCTCTTTTTGGGGGGATTGTGTCATCGAAATAGCACTCATTGTGTTATCAATTTTGGAATTAACTACTCCATGCATCAAAATAAGCTGGGTAAAATAGTATTTTAAAATTATTATTTAATTTTATCATTACATATGCTATAATAAACCTAAAATAATTATCTGACAGAGTGGGGGAAAAAAGTGTCATTCTTCAAGATTAATATTCTGAATCCAAAATGCATTCATTGTTTTTTAGTGATAAATTAAGAATATTTAATTTAATTATTCAAAAAAGTCCATTAGTTACAGTTAAGTATAACCATAGCATTTTAGCACATCAGAGACAAAAATGTACCTTCTCAAGCCCTAAGAAAATGACATAGAAGTATTACCCATGCTGAAGTTAAAACTTGAGAAAGTTATTCTTCTTTATCAAGAACCAATATACAATAATTACTATAATCATACTTCATTCCTTAATAAATTAACCCTTCACTCCATGGGAAGCTAAGGAAAATTAAGCATGCTTTGACTTCCAGAGAGTTACATGTATTTTCATATTTCTAATTCATTACAAAAATAATCGTGGACTCTAATTTTGTTTGAGCTGCTTATAATTGCAAAATAGCTGTTAAACAATTGCTACAGAGGCTTGGCTTTGTAAGACATTAATGACTATTCAACCTCTACTAAGACACTTTAATATGGAAGGACGTGAGAGATTTGTAATTAAAACAATCTTCTCAATGAACTGTTTGCTCAGAAAACAAACAGCTTGCCTTTACCTTGGCACTAGTAATTGACAATTAATTGACAGCATTGTTGACAGTGCATTTGGCTGTGCTTTGACACTTGTTAGAAATAGAATTTATATCCATAATATTATCACAGGACTTGTGATATTATTAACGGTAACTCACTAACAAAATACAATATATGATTGAACACTATTCTTGTCTATGTCATTAGAGAGTGTTAATCAGAGCAATGAAGAAGCTTGTACTGTTTCTAGTTGAGATTATTCTCTCTTTGCATTTCCATAAATGGTGTTAGATGAACAGATGTGGAAAAATAGAGTCCATATATAAAAAAGAGATTGAATGGTTAAATCCTAGAATAGCTCTGGGAATTCTTTTTTCCAAGGCAATTTGTATCAAATGAGAGTAGACTAATCATCACAAATAAAAGTGGTCTAATGTGCTTATTATTTTATATGCAAATATGGTGGATTCTCTTCATAGGCAGAACAGAAGTTTTGTGATTTCTAATACTTAGGTACTTAAATGTTGTCAGTTTGCTAGTCTTGAAAACTGGTCATCACTGGAACTGGTCCTATGAGAATTAAGAACTAGGTTGATTGGAATTTTGTGGTCCTTATCAATACCTTTTGTGTACTCTCCTTTCCTGTCAGGCCTGCCCCATACACCTGTCCCACTGCAGGGAAACAAGCTCTGTATTTGAAGAGAAGACATGAGAATAAGACCTAATATTGTCACTCAACATCAGAGCCACTGGCAAGTTAGAAGCTTTGTGAACCTCAGTTCTCTTATCTATAAAATAGGTAAACTGATAATACACTAACCCTGGCTACTTCACAGGATACTCCTGAAAACACTAGAAATTGTTTGTGAAGATGCTGTATATACATTATTTGTATGATGTATATATATATGCAGAATTGATGTTTGCAAAACTGATTCTTAATTCACATTAATGTGAACGATATACTTAATCATTTGTATTTCTATTTTAATTTTGATAGAAGGCTTGAAAGAAAGTTATTATGGTATTATTATTGGAAGTGTAAACAAAAAAAGGAGTACAGTAAAAAAATCAATGATTTGGAATCTGACAGATTGGTTTTGATTCTTTAGCTTATTTTATATCAACCTGTGTATCTTCAGGAAAATTACTAAATCCCATAATCCTCAGCTTTCTAATCTGCAAAATGAGATTTTAAAAAATCTACATTGCAGAGATATATGAGAAGATAAAATAAAATAGTAAGTATAAGATTATTTATATTTTAGATATTCAGTAAATGCTAATGATTAAAAATTAGAACACCTAAGAAATTACAGGAGTTTAATATATTATTTTTCCTCTGAAACTATACCTAGACGGTATTAGCCACTATAGCGCTTGCTGTACCATTGATGAAAACAAAGAAATAATCATCTCACTTTGTTTTCTTGCATAAAAGACTTGTCTTTCTTAGTACATGCTTATATTTCATGGTTTACATTATTTTCCCAATTCACCATTTAATAATAGAAACAAATATATTATTTACTATGTATCTATCTGATGTAGGCTTAGGTACTTATTTTTAATAGTTTTCCATTGCTGCCAAAACAAATTACCACGAACTTAGCAGCTTAAACACCACAAATGTATTATCCCAGAGTTCTGAAGATCAGAAATCTGGGCATGGTGTAGCTGGGTTCTCTGCTCACCAGGCTGAAATCAAGGTATTGGCAAGAGGTTCAATTGTGTCTGAGACTTAGAGTCCTCATGCAAGCGCACTGGTTGTTGGCAGAATGTGGTTTCTTGCTGAGAAACTCAGGTCACTGCTTTCTTCTGGCTGTCCGTTGGGGGCAGTCTCAGCTTCTAAAGGCCCCCTGCTATACCCTGTCACGTGGCCCTTTGCACAACTTGGCAGTTTGCTTCTTTAATGCCAGCAGGAAAATTTATTTCTTTAGCCAGCTAAGATGTATTCTTATATAATCTACAAAACTAACAGAAGTGATAGTTCTATCACCTTAAACTAACCCAAGGAGTAACTATTCAATTATATTCATAGGCCAAGTAGAAAGGATTATACCGGGCATGACACTAGAGGTGAGAATCTTGGGGGCCATTTAGAATTCTGCTCCCTAAAACACAGTCAAATATTGTGACCTTCCAGAGTTTGTTCTTAAATTCCCACAATACTGCTCATCATTGTGCTGTTTTCCAGAGGACTTCCTTCCCTCCTCCAATGAAGGGTCACTGCATGTAGTACAGAGGATAACTGTAGGTGACATTGTTATGAATAGCAGGCATGAGAGGTATTTTGTTGACATTTTAGATTTCCATATTTGTATGTGTTTATATATATCAGTACTTTTTTGGTTAAGAAGAAGAAAATAGTCTTGAAGAAGAGATGTTTTCTTCTAGTTGGAAAAGGTGTCTGTGGCATCTGTAAGTCCTGCCTAGTGCTGAACTATATTCATGTTTCTTTCCTTTCACTTTCCAGACTCAGGCAAGGTAGGTGTAGCCATGTGACTGTGTTGGCCAAGAGAGTATATGTGAAATCAATGTGTACCACGTTAGCCCTGGACCATGGAAACAAGCCATGTGTGGTCCTCTCTCTCCCCTTCTCTGTCTCCCTTCCCATATTCGCTGACTGGAAAGGACTCTGGGAACCTAGAGGAGGGCAGTCACAGAGGTAAGGGACAAAAGTCTCTGAGTGACTGTGGATTATCTGCCTCTCTCCCCAACTGCCATGCCTTGGAATTGGACTGTGACAAGGATGAGGAATACATTGATATTATTGTAAGTCACTGTGATTTATTGATATATCTCTCACAGCATTCATTTATTTTAATACGGAAATTGGTATTTTGGTGTGCTGCCATAAATAAAAAGTTTGAGTTATGTGAGACTGGCTTACCAATAGGTCATCAAGTTGTGAGAAAACAGATATGAAGGGGCTATAAGGTAGAAGAGTTCCCTTCTGCTGTGGCAAAATGTTTGGTTAAACTCTTACGTGAGATCACCTGGAAGGCTGACCACATGACTCCTAAAGCCATAACTCAAAGAAAGTGTTTGGAAAGACTCAGAGTGATAGTATGTATATCATATTATTGGCCACCTATTAGTAAGTTGTTATGAGAAAGAGATAAGTTCAAACAATAATCACCTAGTTTGCTAGAAGCAATGAAAAGAAATAGAAAGAATTCGGAGCTTTAGGGTCTTGAATGGTTAGAAAAGCTAACTGCTTCTAAACTCTGAACAATGGAAAATATGGTTGAAAAAGCCTTTGGGAGACAATAACTCATTAAAACTCAGCAATGTGGCAAAGCTCAGATCAAACCTGATGGCATCAAGATAGTCATCATTAAGTTGAGGTGAGGGATAGGGTCATTCGTGAAGAAGCAAAAAAAAGATTAATGATTATTAGGAAAGAATTTTAGATGTGGCTTCTGGCCCTGACATCTGCACCAGCAGAAAGTGCTGTCCTATATTTATGGGAAACCTGTATAGATCCAAGAAGCACATGGTTCCCCAAACCCACTTTAGATGTTATCAGATAATAGACTAAGAAAGACAGGACTAGGGTGTACAGAGAACAGTGAGCAAGGGGGTTCTTCCCAGAGAACAGAATTAGAAGCCAATCAAGCAACTTCTCCATCCTTAGGGTAAGTCCTATACAGTGGGACTTCAGAATTTGTATGGATGTTGATCGCTGAGTTTCACATTCTACCTTTTTATAAACAGAAGTTTCTACTGTACTTATCTCATTTATGGTCCACCATTATAGTAGACCTTATTGGGACCTTACTGGGACCTTATTGGGTGTGGCAAGAGATGAATAACTTTTCTTTTTAATTGATGGTACATCAGGCAATGGGGAGCCTCATCAGTACCTGAATCAAAGAGTGTGCATCACCCAGAGATACTGAACTTTGAGCCACATGCAGTGTCTGCTAGAGACTTGGGTTGTCTGAACAAAGCAATATTTGGAGCAAGCTGTGGCAGAGACGGCACTTGCTCATAAATGTTCATGTTCTCCTCTACCTCTTGGGCACATATTAAAGTACATTTTCTAGTCTCTGCTCTGGTTAGTTCTGCCTGTGTGACAGTTCTGGCCAATGGAAAGTGAGCAGGAGTAAGGTGTTCACTTGTAGCCCAAGAGCATAAACACCTACCTCATGTGACTCCTTTTTTTATTCCCCATATGCTAGCTGAGTTCAGGGGATTCTGGGAGTTTACAAGAGGGGGAACCATGGAGACACAGAGGGAAGAGGCCTGGGTCCCTGAATAATTACATGGAGCAGAACTTCATGCATGCTCCTTCAATCTACCCTTCCCCAAACTGCTACTTCACTAGGCCCCTGACGTGAGTGAGAAATAAACCTTCATTATGTTAAATTACTGAGATTTTGGAGTTTATTAAAGCATTTTTTTAAATTGTTTTACTTTAGCAACAACAACAAAGTTTCCCTATAGGCTAAGAGGCTAAGAAGACTATCTCTCCCCATTCCCCTCTTCTTTCTCTCTCTCTCCCTCTTTTTTTCCTCCCTTCATCCCTCTTTCTCTCTTCACACACGCATACACGCACACCACAAAAAGTAGGAACAGAGAAGACCTATAAAGGAAATAAAACAAGGAAGGAAGGAGGTAATAAGTACAGCTGATCCCTTATTTAACTATTAATATAATGACTCTGCTAGAATACAAATATCCCCATTATGAACAACAGAATTTACTGATCTTTGATGATAAAACTTTATAATCATGGAAAGTAATATGGAGATACCTCAAAGAGCTAAAAGTAGAATTACCATTTAATCCAGCAATCACATTACCAGGCATCTACCCAAAGGAAAAAAAGACATTCTATAAAAAAGACATCGCACTAGAATGTTTACAGCAGCACAATTCACAATTGCAAAGATGTGGAAACAACCGAAGTGTCCATCAATACATGAGTGGATTAATAAAATGTGGTGTATGTATAGCATGGAGTACTAGTTAGCCACAAAAAACAATGGTGATATAACACCTCTTGTATTATCCTAGATAGAGCTGGAATCTATTCTACTAAGTGAAGTATCAAAAGATTGGAAAAACAAGGACCACGTGTACTCACCATCAAATTGGTATTAACTGGTCAACACTTATGCGCACATATAGTAGCAACATTCATTGGGTATCAGGCAGGTGGGAAGAGGGAGGGAGAATGGGTATATTCACACCTAATGGGTGTGGTGTGCACCCTCTGGGGGATGGACACATTTGAAGCTCTGACTCGGGTGGGGCAAAGGCAATGTATGTAACCTAAACATTTGTACCCCTGTAATACACTGAAATAAAAAAAAAAAGAATATAATTTGTGAAAACTAAAAAAAAAAACCTTTATAATCTACTTTCTGATATATTATTAAATGAGTAAAACTTATTTTTAGGATGCTATGAACTTATACAAAAGCCAAGCAAGAAGCACATGAGTGGATGTTCTATGGGGGCTGCCCCACCAAGCCCGTGTTTAGTGTTAAAGGTTGACATACATCCAAATGAGTGGCCCATGAAGACAGATGCATTTGCAGAGTTATCATCATTTGCTGGCAATAAGCCTCAATCTTGATCTAATGGTCATATATTGCACTGATTGTACACTTAAGGAAAATGGTGGACAATTTTTTCTTCTACCAGTCACTCATTCTTACCACTCCTCTGTCATGAAATCTCAAAAGGCTTTATTAAAACCTACACAATATCCTTGAAAAAAGGCTCTATATTTATGTAATTGTGCTGATTTACTAGTTTATCAGATTAGCTACCCTACTCACTGGGGCCCTGAGTGAGAAGAACAGATGATGAGTGTATTCCAATGGCAAAGGTAAGTAGAAACAGTGAGATAATGTGGTGTTTGCCATGCAACATAGGCATTGTAGTTAGCAGTCCCTGGTGTTACGAGAAACCAGGGTGAACTGCTAGCAACATTGCCAGTTAGAAATGACATACCTTTTCATGGCCTTGAATTTTGGCCTAGAAGAGCCTTTTCCAACAAAAAAAATATGAAATTTAATAATATTGATAATAATAGTAATTATAATATTAATATAAGTAAAACTAATAATGAACAATGAGATTAATAAAATGTCATTTTATACCATTTTATCTCATTCATTTTTAGAATTTACTTTCATGTGGCAATGTCATCAGACAGGGAAGACAACATAGATGTACAACCAGTTTATCATTTATGGTACAAATGGTCATTAGGAGACATGATAGGTCTGTTGTGCCTTGAGTTCATAGGCCTAGCTTCACTCTTTTCCATACCGTACGTAGCACAAATGCTTTCCTTCAGAAGCTTATCCTTTATAGTTTAAAACTCTTCTAATTTTCTTTGCTCAAGGTAGACCATTCATTGCTAGCTAGATCATTCATTTATCCATTTCTAATACATGGACATAGTTTTTATTAAAATAATATTATTTCTGTGGTAGGGGAGTTGATTGCCAGGGTAACGTGGCATGTGCATGGTTCAGTTTCATTGAATTTCTACTCCATTTTGCCAAACTCCAGATGTGTTCTTTGATTATCTAGTTCTTAAGGTGGCAAGAAAACTATTATTCTGAGCTTTCCTTCTTCCTCTTTTGTTTCTCCACCAAGTCTTTGTGACCAATATCCATCCCTATGAATCTAAGTATTTAACTCTAACTGAACTTGGTACATTTTTCCCCTTCAATACAGTGAGTTCCTCTTCTGAGACACACTGTTCATTCAGCACTTTTTTTTTTAAATATCTTATTTAATCTTCACAATAAACTTTTAGGTAGTTACTATCATCCTAGTTTTGAGATACGAAAACCAAGAGCTAAAGAAAGCAAGGGATGCACTCAAGACCACAAAACTGTAAATAGTTGAGACTACTTTAACATTTACATGTTCTAATTGAAAGTCTAAAGTTTTAAAATATTATGCTGTACTTTTCTTAATTCACTTATATTTTGCCTGAGATATATATTGTCTCGGTTCTATAAT
>NW_012147189.1:4494031-4496695 GCF_000956105.1 Propithecus coquereli | reverse complement strand
GTTAGTTATATTTTCCAGGCAGACATTTAGTGAATCATTCTAATATATTTTGTTCAACATGATTCCAAATGGTAATGTTTGGCCTGAAATATAGTGGCCTTTCTTAGTGAATATATATGTTATTTTCTTTATGGTTATACATGAAATAAATACTAATTATGGAAAAATTAGATAATATAGGGATATATTGATTTCTATGCTATTGGTTATAAGAGTTTCTAATACCCTTTGCTTTTCTCAATAATAGGGTAGCAATAACAGTAGCTCATTGGACATAAGGCCAAGTTCAACCTTTATCACAACACATAAATGTTTCATATGGACACTATATAATGCTATTTGTTTTTTACTTAGAAAACATTTTCTTCTAGAGAAAATAGAGTAATTTTATTATTTATGGTAGTCATGAAGGGAAATTAGCTCACATGACTAGGAAGAAGTAGTAAAATCTTATATCCCAGGCCAGGGCTCAGTCCTCAGTGTCCCACAAATGATACCATTCTGCCCCTCTTTTCTTCCCACTCCAGTTTATGTTCCTTAAATATTAGACAAGGACCAATCAGTCATTCAAAAAGTAGTCAGCAAGTGAGTACTAACTGGTAGGTATTATACTAGGCACAGCTTTAAGACTTAACTTTTTATTAGCCAAATTAGATATCGTCCTGTGTTCTTGTGTAGAGAGTGAAAGCTGAGTAGTGAACTCAATTCTCTACATGAAGATGTTTTTGGCTCACATACTTGGAATATTCTAGTGAAGAAAAATGTATACCTTGCCCATATTCATCCATTCCTCCTTTGCGCGAGTCCTTTTTTATCATGGGCAGTGACCTCTATTACTTTGAGTGGGAAACTTGTAGCCATATTGATCCTATTTTTCCTGTCTTATGTGGTCAATTTACTTCTGAAAAACACATTATAAAGAAAATTTTCAAAATTAAAAATGTAATTAACACTTTTCTCAATAGGACATTTTCATGCATTCCTGAGCCCGAGGTGATATAATTGATGCTAACACAGCACCAGATTCCATTAAAATGGACAAAATTACTCTAATAGGCAACATTAGCTATCATAACACAACCTAATAAATCATATTATCTTCAATTATTACTTTATAATATAACTTTATCTGTTATTAAATTCTTTTGCAGCTATTACAATCATGTGCTTAAGACTACACTTAAAAACACAGCATAAATATGATATGATAGTCAATATTTATGTATTTCAACCTTTAATTCATAAATAAGAACAATAATAAAACAAGAATAGTAAAGACGAAAAGTAAATTGAAAACAGTGAAAATGATATCACCACTGGGTCTTCTACTTTGAAGGACTAACAGTCTGAAGCAGACAATTAGATTGCTTTCCATAGTTTTGCTATTCTCAAAAATGCTATAATAAAAAAATGCTATAATAATGGACTATTTTTTAGAACAGGTTTAAATTTACAGAAAAATTACAAAGATAGTATATAGAAATTCCATATGCCTCTGCAGCTAGTTTTCCCTGTTAACATGTTACATTAGTATGGTACAGGTTACAATAAATAAACCAATATTTATACATCATTGTTAATTAACGTTTATACTTTATATTTCTGTAATTTTACTTAATGATTTTCTTTTTTCCAGGATCCCATAGCCTCCTCTTGGCTACTACAGTTTCTCAGACTTTCCTTGTTTTTGATGACTGTCTTAGGCTATTTCCTGAGGCTATAGCAAAATACCACAGACTGGGTAATTTATAATTCTGGAAGCTGGGAAGTTCAAGAACATGGCATTGGCCTCTGGCAAGGGCCTTTGTGTATGTCCCATTGTGGAAGACAGAAGGTGGAAAGTGGAAGGTAGCAAGTGTATGAGACAGAGAGAGAAAATGAGCCAAACTCATCATTTTTTTCAGGAATCCACTCTCTTGATGACTAACCCACTCCCATGATAACAGCATTAATCCATTCATGACTCAAAGCCCACATACCCTAATTACCTCTTAAAAGTTCCAGCTTTTCATACTTTTACAATAGCAATTATATTTTAACATGAGTTTTGGAGGGCATATTCTAACCATAGCAATTACCTTGACACTTTAAGGGGTATTGGCTAAGTATTTTGTAGGATGTCCCTCTATTGGAATTTGCCTGATGTTTTTCTAAAGAGTCAAGTGGAGTTATGGATTTTTTGGAGGAACAACACAGAGGCAAAAGTGCCATTTTTATCATGTCATATCAAGTGTACTGTATAAAGTAGGGTTCTGCAGAGAAACATAACAAATAAAATGTGTATAAAGAAATTTATTTTAAGGGGGCTGGTGAGTCTCAAGTCTGTAGGGCTGGTTGGTAGGAATGAAACTCAGTAAGGAGTCGATGATGAGGCTGAGGTTAAATCTCCTTTACTTAAAGTCAACTGACTGTAGACATTATCCTCATCTTTAAAATGTGACTGTTTGTGTTGACCCCAATCACCTGACTGAGATAGTATTTGTCAGATTTATAAAGTTACTCATTTTTTTCATTATGTGTAGCTTATACTTACCTGGTGCCCTTTTTGAGGGCAGAGTATCCACATAAATTATTTGGGATTCTGGAAAGGACATTGTCTAACACTTTCCCAATTTATTTATTTATTCAGTCATTTGGTTGTATCAATATAGATTCATGGATATT
>NW_012147189.1:4490470-4490980 GCF_000956105.1 Propithecus coquereli | reverse complement strand
AAATTAGTTCTTTGAAAGAAACAGTTTGAAATAATGCTGACACACTTCTTTGAGTCTATTTTCTCCTGAATTTGCATATTTAAATGTGGTGATTTCAGTCAGTGGACCCCACAGCAAAATGTCGTGTGTGTGTGTGTGTGTGTGTGTGTGTGTGTATGTGTGTGTGTGTGTGTGTATGTGTCTGTACGCATGTGTATTATACGCAATTGTGATTCAGAAAATCATCTATACTTACACACTCACACAAATACACACACACAAAGACACACATATACTGTTAGGCTTCAATCGATAGAAATCCCTGTGTTCCAGCAGTACAAACAGACTACCTTATTTCTGTTGTAATAGTAATAGAAAAATAATGGTTCACTATTTCAGTAGGGACTAAAAATCATATTTAAATAATGCTTCTTGCAGGTTACTTAAATTCTGGATATATTAATATTTCCTCCTGATTGACTTTGAGGACAAAATGAAAATTTTTGGTCTCTTAGGTTGTGTTCCCTAGAA
>NW_012147189.1:4487882-4490420 GCF_000956105.1 Propithecus coquereli | reverse complement strand
AGTATATATATTAAACTAGATATGAATTCATACTGGTATTTCCAACTCTAATCCATTGCCACATGGATCATTCTAGCCTCCTCCCTTTGCTTATCTGTAAATTTCTACTCCAACAGTGAGAAACCTGACTTCCATGACCTATCATCTATTTACTTGATTTTTTAGTTTCAATATATGTATAAAGCAGTAGCAGAATTGTTAACCAATATCGTCATGGAAAGCAACTTTATCAGATAGAATAGAGCACTTATGCACAATTTCTTTTGTTTTTCATTTCATAGATTCCACTCATTTTCAAAGTTACTTTGGTCAGGACCTTTTTATCCTACCCTCTTCAGTGAGATTGTTTTACATATTTGCAATACAGCTAGATTCTCTTGTCACAGTCTGGATTCTTCCCTGTGACCCTTGAGCTTCTAAATGATTTTATTTTCATCATTTGTTCTGTAAAGCTCTATGGGTTTTGATAAATGCATAGTGCCATTACAGTATTAAACAGAAAGATTTCACCACCCTAAAATATACCCTATGCCCTATCTTATCAGCCTTCCCCACCTTGCTCCACTGGCAACCACTGATCTTTTTACTGCCTCTATTTTTTTACCTTTTCCAAATCATTTAATTAAAAGCATACAATATGCAGCTGTTTCATACCAGCTTCTTTCAGTGAGCAATGTACACTCATGGTTAAACTATGTCTTTTCATGTGGATTGATATCTCTTCTTTTATCATTAAATATATTTCACTATATGGCTATACCACAGTTTGTTTATCCTAGATTATAATTTTCAAGTAATCTGTTTCACAAAAACTGGTATGTAGTAGGAACATTTTTTGAGTGTTTGCTCATCTGAACATGTTTCTGATGCCTTTCAAAAATCTTAAAATTTTAATGGGTACATGATCTTCATGAATACAAACTTTTATTTTCAATGACCTGTAATATTAATAACAAAAATTGATAATATATACTAAGTATATTTTGTTCATTTTAAAATGTACATTTTTGCATGTCTAACATCTCTGAAATTGTGATTAAATGTATAATTATTAATAATAGCTTCATACAAGCACTTTGGAGTGGCACAGTTATGACAGTTTTGTTACACATGCACAAATTTGGTCACAGTTATTTGTCATATCTTTAGTTGATTATATGCATTGGTGTCACTGTACATATTGAGTTTAACTGCCATGTCAAATGTCTTCAAAAGAAATGCACAATAATTCAGCAGTTAAACATATAGGTATTGAATATAAAAAAGTCAGAGATCAGCAAAGAGGGGTATAAATTTGATGTTAACACAGATATATTCATTGTTGAAAGAATGATTATAATTCTATTTCTTTTCCAGAAAGACTAAACAACATGCTTTATGTTATCAAAGAAAAGACAAAACCTTAAAGTAGAGGACTGAATTCAATTATTTGTTTTAAAGATATATAAACAAATATTACCTATCACACTTAAAGGAATGCAGTTGAAAGCATGAGAAACTGCCAAAACCTTGATGTAGCTGAAATTAATTTCAAAGCAAATGAGAGGCTGGTGTGATGAATTGTCACTCAGGATTATCATTTAAGGCATTATGCCACAGTTTAATTGGCAGTCTTTTGCTGTCTTACTAATAGTAGATAAAATAATGGTGTGTCTTACCATCCTTAAAATCTTATATTTAATAACACATGGTATTTATGATGTGCTGTGTTACATGGTCTATGTACTCAGTATCATTTAAGCTTCTCTATTATCCAATGAGACAGGTATCATTGTCCTAATTTATAGATGATGCCATTTAGAAAGGATACGTAGCTTACCCAAACACTTACAGCTAATAATAAGTAGAATGTGGACTCGAGTCTTTGACAGCACAGCTCATGTTCTGACACCCCACTGTAGTGCCACCATAGTGCTCTATTCCTTTCTTGCACTTATTATTACTAAGCGGTTTGAAGTTGGCCTGTTTTTTCATTTGTTTTTGTAATTCAAGTAATTTTAACTGACCTTTGGATTATATCTCAATCCTGCCTGTGTCCTCATCCTTTTTCCCATGTAGGTATCTACTAAAATAATGACTAAAGTTTTAAAACGATGAAAGTAAGGGAGAATACCTAATGTCACAATAAATTTAGGGCAATAAACTAGAATTTGAGAGGTTTTTAAAAAGTAGATATATGGGAGAGAGGACCAAACTAAATATGTCACTGAGAACCCATTCAAAATTCACTCCTGAAAAGTAGATAATAATCAGATATAACTCCATTATTACCAACAATCACCAATATTTGAAAGCTGATAAATGCTAGGTTTCTGTTCCAAGTTTTTCCAGTAGAGAAATGTGAGGTGGTAGGAGTATTATTCCAAACCATCGTGTGATTGAACGATATAAAGTTTCAGGATTTTGCAGAGAAGCGTATCAGTAATATAGGGAAAATTTAGAAACTCTCTAAATTGAAAGAGGTATGAAAAGAAAAGGGATAACATTATAGAAACAGTAAAAAGTACTAAGAAAGACTTGGAAGACAGAGAATATAAT
>NW_012147189.1:4485226-4486991 GCF_000956105.1 Propithecus coquereli | reverse complement strand
AAAAACTATATAAAATTTAAAATGACTACTTAATTATAAGCCCTTAGGTCAAAAACTCTGAGAGTACCAGCAGAAACTTGGAGGTAGATGGAAGAGGAGCAAAAAGGTCTATAATTTTGAAAATGTCCTCATTTTTAATAGCAGGAGGTTAAGGTAACTATTTTGTATACATTCTTAAGGTCTAATATGCTATTTAAAAAGTTAAAAGAAATGAACAAGAAATTGATAGAAGAGGAAATTTTAATGGCTAAAACATATTTGGAAATTAGCCCGAGTAATAATTAAAGAAAGGCAAATATAAAATTAAAAAGTGTAGCAATCAGACTGTAAAATTATTGTCAAAATAATTTTATTGTATTGGGGTTCTTCAGAGAAACAGAACCAATAGCATATATATGGACATGTAAGAGGGGATTTATTATGGGAATTGGCCCATGTGATTGTGGAGGCTTAGAAGTCCCACAGTATGCTGCTTTGAGCTGGAGAACCAGAAAAGCTATTAATATACTGTAGTTCAGTATGAGTCCGAAGGCCCGAGAACCAGAGCTTCCATGTCCAAGGATGATAGAGATAGATGTCCCGGCTCCAGGAGGGGGGGTGGGGCGGGAAATGAGAATGAATGAATTGATCCTTCCTCCACATTTTTATTCTATTTGGGCCCTCGAGAACTTGGATGATGCCAGTTCACATTGGAGGGAGTGGATCTTCCTTACTCAGTCTACTGATTTTGATGGTAATCTCTTCCAGAAACACCCTCACAGACACACCCAGAAATGTTTTACCAGTTGCCTTGGTGTCTCTTTTACTAGTCTAGTTGACACATAAAATTAACCATCACGTGTGGTGAATGGGGAATGTGGTGAATTCTCAATCGTTGTTAATGGCATTGTAAATAGATAATAGCAGTGTTTACCCCTCCCCAAAATGCATACTTTGAACTGTTAATTACATCTCTAAAATTATGCCCCAAATATATATTCATATATATGCACATTTAAGTATATAATGAGTGTGAAGATACTCATAGCTTTTCACTTAAAACTGTTCTACTTTTCCTTTATAGTAATAAAATTATAGACAGACACATGGCTTTCCCAACTGCTTTCCATTTCTCAAGCTCCTTTAAGTGACTCGTTCTTACCAATTGAAAGTGTACAGAAGTGACGCACTCTACTTCCAGAAGGGAGGGTATAAGACAGTCTTGCCTTTAGGATGGTCCTGTCTCCTCCATGCTGTCTCCACCTTGCCCAGCCTATTGGCAGGATCTGAGGAATAGTAGCAACTCACAGCAACCATGCAGATGACATGGCCCTAGGGGATAAAGAATCACAAAAAACAATGTGGGTTCTTGATTTATCATGTGAGTCAGAAAGATACATTTTGGATGTTACATTAAAAACAAATTAACACAATTAATTCTATATGTATGCGTGTGCATATATTTTACATATGTGTATGTGTACAAAAGATACACACAAATTGTATGTGAAAGTTAAAAGTGATATTTATTTAATATATTTATATATTGTTTAAAAATGGGTTAATGTGTTTGTATAACCCAGCAGATAAACACTCCTAGTGTTAATAAACAAACCAAAAAACAAACACAAAAATACCTATTACAAGCCCAAATATCATAAAGTTATCCATTAGATTAGAATAACAAAACAAGTGAAAGCAGAGAGAAACTATATCTTCCAAATTATTAGCAAAACAAAAAGTCACAGAAAACTTTATTTTATGGCAAAATAATGTCTGACAATAT
>NW_012147189.1:4484637-4485176 GCF_000956105.1 Propithecus coquereli | reverse complement strand
TTGCAAGTATTTATGAGTATAGATAAAATCAATTAGAAGTTACTAATACCTAGATATAGATTGTTGAACTGTATAATGCTCAAAATTATCCCATAAGCATCATGACAGAAAAATAATGTTGTTTATAACAGGAAGAAAACTATGGTTTGCTTAGGACTCACACATTAAACATGTAGCAATGGATAATTTCCGTCACTGACTGCTTTTGTTGCAGATTATCTTTTCAAGGATTTCTACGTAACGAAAAGCTTTGGGAGACAGAAATATTGTCTCCCTATGGAGCAAAAGGAAGGCATGCACACTCTTCACTTTAAAAGATTTCAGCTCCTGAAGATTATTGTTCTTCTCCTGTGACACAATCTATTGCATGTGCAGGAGTTACCTGGCCTTCTTTTTGCTGTGAGAATTGGATCTCTGGAAACATCAAGAAAATGATGATACTCTGATTTCTGTGAGTAATAAAGGTCTTTGTCTCTGACCTAGGAGTTTGTGTTTTTTGCCAGCAACCATGAAACTTCTTCAATCTAACAAGGCTAACT
>NW_012147189.1:4481891-4482968 GCF_000956105.1 Propithecus coquereli | reverse complement strand
TATAGTAAATTTTACTGCATGGAATAATTTTATTAACCATTGAAGTTTCCTGCAAAGTTTTATTGCATCATTTCTCATTTTTTTCTCACAGTATTTTCAGTAATTTTAATTTGTCTCTCCTTAACTACTTGTTGCTATAACTGGATGGTACTGAGATAAAAAGTACAGACCAGATGTTGGGAGCTAGGACTGCCAACAACAGCAAAGCCAGGACTGGAGATTACAGAGATGGAAGACTCAAGAAGGGCAAAGGACCCAATAAGATATTGTCAAACCAAGCTTTATTTGAGAGGAAAGGAATCACTAAAATATCTAACATACTCTATTTTACTTACCACAAGTGCAAAACCAGGACTGTTCTGGGCCACAATGTCTGGTCACTCTACCTAGAGATAAATTGGAGGGGTATTTATGGGGGAGGAGTGGAGGTTGTGTAGGGCACTGGAAGAGGAGACAGAGATAATAAGATGTAACAAAGGAGGCAGAGCATAGAGGAGGAAAACCCAAGGGTCACAGGAATACTCCATGAGACTGTATTCAAAATATATTTATATTTAATAATATATTCAAAGAATTATTCAACAGTATATTCTTTATGAATATTTAGATGATCGAAAAATGTAGCAATTCAAAGTTGCAAGGGAAATATTGAATATAAAATATAATGTTTATAGAATTTAAATTTTGTGTTGTTCTTGAGACTTAAAAAATTGGAAAAAAATATTTCATTTGTTTATATTTCCTGACACACTCAGCTATTTTATAATCTTGAACAATACAGAATTAGTTTTTCAAACATTTTTGATAAGCTCAAACCAAACTGTATTATGCCAAGAGCATTTTGACTTAATTTTTAATGTCGTGTCATTCAATGAAAGCTAATCCATATGTTTATGATTCATTTACAATAAAATCATCAAAATATTGATTTAAGAGCTACTTGATGTCTAAAGAAAAATGTTGAATTTTAAAAACAGGTTATTTATTGTAGTAATTGTAAAAAAATGAAATTTTATGGAAGATTGAAGATTGTTTTATTACTTTGATCAATACAATTGTAGGTTATTGACAGAAAAT
>NW_012147189.1:4469572-4472528 GCF_000956105.1 Propithecus coquereli | reverse complement strand
ATACAACTGACAAAGGACTAAAATCCAGAATCTATAAAGAAATCAAACAAATCAGCAAGAAAAAACAAACCATCCCATTAAAAAGTGGACAACAGAGTTTTTTCAAAAGAAGGTAGACAAATGGCCAAAAAACATATGAAAAAATGCTCAACATCACTAATCATCAGGGAAATGCAAATTAAAACCACAATGACATACCACCTTACCCCTGTCAGACTGGCCATTATTAAAAAATCAATAAACAGTAGTTGCTGATGTGATACGGTGAAAAAGGAACACATAAACTATTGGTAGGACTGCACATTAGTACAACCTCTACGGAAAACGATACGGAGATTCCCCAAAGAACTAAAAGTAGACCTACCATTCAATACAGCAATCCCACTACTGGGTATCTACCCAAAGCAAAAGAAGTTATATCAGAAAGACACCTGCACCTGAATGTTTATTGCAGCATAATTCACGATTGCAAAGATATGGAATCAACCCAAGTGCCCATCAATTGATGAGTAGATAAAGAAAATATGGTATAGATATCATGGAGTACTACTCAGCCATAAAAAGGAATGAAATAATGTCATTTGCAGCAACTTGGATAGAACTTAGGATACTTCACATTTTCCTAAGTGAAGTATCTCAGGAATGGATAAACAAACATCGCATATTCTCACCAATAAGTAGGAGCTAAACGATGGGTACGCATGCGTACAAAGAGTTGTGAAGGACATTGGAAACCAAGGATGGGGGAGGGTAAGAGGAGGGTGAGGGATAAAACTTACCTGTCAGGTACAATGAACACTATTCTGGGGACAGGAACACTAAAGGCCCTGACTTCAGCATTATATAATTCATCCATGTAACAAAAACACTGTACCCCCTTAATATTTTGAAATTTAAAAAAACTTGCCTTCTGAATGAGACCGATTCACCTTTAGTAGCAAGGAGCCTTTATGTCAATTGTGATTCATAATTGCAATGGACTCAATGGAATCATGTGTGTCCCACAACATGTGACAATTTATTAACCCAAATTGTAGCTTGTAATATTTAAAGAATAGATGTATTAAATTATTCTCAAGAGAAAAATACCATTTTGCCAATTACATGTTATGTCAAAGGTGAAAATCCATCTTCAGAAAATATTTAATTGGGTTAAATTTTCATGTGTTGCAATTCTAACAGAACAAGTTGATGTACTCCAAACGTACAATAAAAGGAAAAAAATAAAATACTCTCTTGGATTGGGCTGGAGCTCTTCAACAAAATAAGGGTTGCAGGATGCAAGCTGAAAAAAATAACTACCCATTCTTGTCAAGACGTAAACTTGAGCATGAGGTGTGGTGGAGGTCCACAGGAAATCGTTTTGGGGGAAACAAACAATTATTCTGGACATGTGGCAAGGCAAAGGAATTGGAATTTGGCAAGCTCAATTGCATTAATTTTGCTCTGGGTGTAAAATATGTTAATTTGCCACTGTCTGGAAGAAATCATGGTGAGTCATTCACAGAACTACTTAGACTCTATTTCTGACATTTCTAAGTATCTATTGCTTTGGCCATTGCTTTTACTCTTCACAAATCCACGTTTTAATAACTTGCAAAAACTTATGAAAAATCATTTTATCTTATTCCACTTTAAACAAATTTCAAACAGAAATTCTTGAGTTGAATAACAGCTGGTAAGATTCAATTTCTATTCTACCATTATTTTCTATTTTCTGTTTGGTCACAGTTTTTATGAAAAGGGGAAAGATTTTCCTTTATTCCTTGAAATAATATAAGTCATTTCTTTCCAATTTGTTGCTAAATCAGAATCATACTGTATCCATATAAAAGGAGCTCTCCCAATACCAAAAGATTTTACCTGTACTTTCCTAGTATTATTATTACAGAATAATCTTGGGCAATTAACTCTGTATTGAAGCAGAAGTGGATTGTGTTGAAAGCAAAAATATATATATATATAAATCCAGCAGGTTAAAAAAAGAATTTTGTTTTATGATTTCAAAATATCTCTGTAATTTAAAATATAGCTCCCCTACTACACAAATAACCTAACTTCGGCAGATGTCTCAAACCTTGTAACAAGAAGTTCCTTTTCTGGGTCTTCAAAATTGCAGCATACAAGCTACTCTTTTCCCAACCACACTGCATATAATTAATGCTAATCCTAAATTAAGCAAGTTGGAAATAAAACATAAAAGTCTACCTGGTTATAATCAATCATTTAGCAATTGACATTGCCATTAAATGAAACAAACACAGTACTATTATGAAAGAATTTTTAAAAAAGAATAAATTCAGTATTAGGAAATATTATTTAGCTATCTCTTAGAGAGAAAACACAGGTTCTTAAAATATTGCCACCTTCCTACCTGTTTTCAACTAGCAATGAACTTGAAATTATAAAAATTTTCACATATACCATTTGTCTCTTAAAATATCACTAAACGTATGTGAATTCTCCAAATTAAAGTTCCCTCTCCCAACCCCACACCCCAACTCCTCCAGGACATTGTAACCACAAATGCCTTGAGATATTGGCTGAATCATCGCCCTTTCCAAAATTGTCCATCTGTCTTTGAGAGTGGTTGTGATCTGGAGGCTCCAATTGACTTACTCACTGAGCTGCCTGCCAGCTTAGATGCACTTTGTAGGTGGAAAATTGTTGGTCTTTGTCCCTCCCAGCTTGCAAGTAAAATGAAGCTGCCAAGAGATAAACACATTCTAAGTTTATCATGCTATTCTTGGCCTCAAACTACAAGCCATAAGGCAACTATTGCTCAAGGTACCGTGTTTACAAGTGTTCAGTCCTCCGCTGTTTCAGAGACCCAACAAGATGGGATTTCTTCCTGCCAGCCTATATTTTGTTTTTTTCTAAGCTTTTACATTTCTCAATTTCTTTATAAAAAGGGGGAAATGGAGCAGCTTCTTTTAAAGCATACTGAAGGCTTGTA
>NW_012147189.1:4467359-4469335 GCF_000956105.1 Propithecus coquereli | reverse complement strand
AGAGAGAAATTGAACATTCCTTAAGATAGGGTTTTGATGACAAATTGAAAAGGGGTCAACTAAAACTTTACAGAAAAATTAATAGATGGTAAGACCATCCTATTCAATATGGACTACTGTAATTTATTTTTTAAAGTTAGTGAATAGAAGTACATTAGCCTTCAATGGATTTGCTTGGTAGTGAAGAGGCTTTCAGAGACTGGCCTAAGTTTTGAGTCCAGAGAAAAGTATTGAACATAATTAGTATTAGAAATCAAAACTCATAAGAATTAAAACTGGGTTTGCTTTTAACCTTTGTTCGTTTCTATATGAAATACTTGGATTACTTTAGCTCTTTTTCCATTGCCTACTCCAGTGGAAATCCTGGGTAGGGAATTAACTGAAACATAGGTTGGGGGGTGGTAGAAATGTGGAAAAAAAACTGGATAGGAAGAAGCAAAACTGGACTGGAATTCTCTACAAAGGCAGAATAATTAGGTACTTAACACAGAGTTAAGGAGTTGTCTTCTGTGTATTGAATTTAAACAGTTTAAATATTCCTGGGGACGGAAATATTTTCTTAGCATAAAACACAGGTGCGAGTACTATACGGCCAAGGAAAAGCATCGGTAAACATTTGAACCTCCTTCCAATGGCACGACCCAGAGCTAAACTTTCAATCTGCATCAGTGGCTTAGGTTTCTCCTCATACTCAAATAGAGATGGCCTGTTCTCAATGTAATGAAAGGACAATCTCAAAGTAACATGAGGAATCTTTGTGCAAAGGCAACGAGGGCTAAAATAATCTTCAAGGGAATTAGCTATGTTTGCTCAGCAGCAAGAAGCTTTTAAACGGAAAGTGTTTGCTGGCTATTTGTACTGGACAGTGATGTTTGACATTCCAGTCATCTCACTTAGTCTCATTGGACCGATTCTCCCCTTTTAAGTGAAGAGGTAGTTGGCAGAATATCTTTCCTGGCATAGAGAGGAGAGGAAACTTTTTGTTTTCATCTTTTTAGACTTTTCAAAGGTGCTACATTTACTGTGATTGTGACAATAAAAGCAAGACAAAACGGGTTACTCGTTTTTTGGCAGATAAGGAAAGTCCACTTTTGCTAAGAGTTCTGGATAATTTTGGCATCATTGCCATGACAATGCATGTTCTCATTTTTTTAACTTCTTCTGCTGTCTTTCTGGACAGAACCAAATGTTCTCAGAAAACGGGCAACATTTCCTCCTTCCTCTCAAGGTATAGTGACCATGACAGCATTCATTTGTGCCATCTCCTTTTCAAAGAAGAAACTCATTTATTTCCTATTCTTATCTATTTTACTTTTCCTTACTAGTTACTGAATCTTTCTCTCTTTCCTTTTGAATGTGTGTTCCCAAGGACTATGTGGTCATCAGAATTGTCACCAATATTCCTTCCGTCGTGGAAATGCAGTCTAGCATACACAACATCTGTATGGAGGCCAAATCACTGACTCTGTGACTCTTTTCTACTGACAAAAATTCTGGCATGTATGTTGTTGTTATTTTGACAAATATTTTTAGTATTATTTTTAGGATTACCTTGTCTTATTTTGTTCCTTGGGTTCTGACTCATTATAAACAGTTTTCTTTTTGATGGGTGTAGCTCCTCTAACATTTGGATAGAAAGGTAGGAAGGAAGGGAAGGCAAAGAGTGCTATGGAAATCAAATAAGACAGAAGCATCTTAACATACAAATTCTTTTAAAAAGTATGCAATTCAGATTCCACCGACTATATGTGATAGTACTTAAAATGCTGATATTTAAGGAGTAATGCTTTGACAATAAGAATGACAAGTTTTGGGTATGACATTGGCCCAGGCAAAGAATTTATGACTAAGACCCCAAAGGCAGATACAGCAACAACAAAAATAAATAAATGGGATTTAATTAGATTTAAAGGCTTCAGCACAGCAAAGGAAATAAGAGTAAATAGACAATTTACAGAATGGGAGAAAATATTTGC
>NW_012147189.1:4464829-4466172 GCF_000956105.1 Propithecus coquereli | reverse complement strand
AAATTTTGAAAATAAATCTCCAAATATTATCTAATTCAAGTTTTGCTTTGTTTCTTTGTTTTAATGCTCCTGGTGGTTTTACTCCTTCTCCTCTCTCTCTCTCTCTTTTTTAACTTACTGTGGAGATAAAGCTACAGTACTAAGAATTCTCCCTGTCCCTAGACAATTTGATTCTGAATATGAGAGAAAGTTGTTCTATTTCTAACAGTTACATAAGCATGTGTCTACAAACACATTCATGTGCTTTATGAGTTTGAAAACATGTGAATCACATGGGAAAATATTTGTCACAACACTTTCAATCAATATATACCTATTCACATCTGGAATAGCTGAAGCCTCTATAGCCTGATTCTATTTCTGTGTAAATGAAGAGGTGTGACTTTGTCAAAACTGTGCTGGCAAATATTTGTAAAACTACATTTATTTTGTAAGTGCCAACCACCTTAATTATATTTTCTATCAGCTCATACCATGTCATAACACTAAAATATATGTCAATACATTTTCATGTTTATTATGAATAGTACTTAATATCAAGCATTAATATTACTGAACATTATTTAAATTACAGTATATTTTAGTTTTTAAATATGTTAAACCTTGTGCTACAGGATTTATATATTTTAATTGCCTCACAGCAATAAAGAAATGCTTAATTCTCTTTGCTTCTCTTTCATTTTCTAAGTAGCAAAAAATGTCACCCCCTAGCCACAATAAAACTTAATTTCTTTCATGAATACTTCCTGACAAATTTTACATTTCTCAAATCATTAAATAAATGCTAAAGCTTACAAATCATTCTCATCATTCATACCTCATATGAACAAATTATTTATTATAGCTACCTTATATTGCATCATATTCCTGTAGATTTTCTTTGAATAATTTTTAGGGCACTAGCTATGAGGTTAGGTCCTGGGTTCCTTTCTTACCTTCAACACATACTAGGTGTGCCATCTTTTGCAAGTTACAAAACATTGAACATCAATTTCTTCATGAAATAATATCTAATTGGGAGGGTTATTTTGAAGATTGAATTAGATAACTGCATAGCATAATTCCAAAAACAGAATAAGCTTTCATTAAATGGTGATATAGATTTCTTAGATTTCATGAGCTTATGTCATACTCCTTGAACTTACTTAATTTAGAAGCTTTTAAAGGAATGATTCTTAACTTGGAGAGGCAAATAGTGATATTACACTCAGAGAGAGGCATATGAGTCATCCTAGAGGCTTATGTAAACTCCTACTTCTTGTCCTACCTCCTCTTACCCAGTTCTAGATTAATTTTCTGAGAGACAATTTTTCAATGATCAGATTGATAGAATTCGATCATTC
>NW_012147189.1:4464172-4464779 GCF_000956105.1 Propithecus coquereli | reverse complement strand
TTCTCTGTCTATGTACAAACCTCAATAGGTTATTCTGGTGTTTCCAAGCATCCCATTTTAGAAATAGAGAGTATTTCCCTATTTCAGTTTAAAAGGACATTTCCTGGCCACTGTATCCTCCATCTTTTAATCACAGGTTGGACAAAAAAATAAGTGAAATTAGGACACTTGGAATATCCAGTAATCCCTTCTTCCCTTCACACACATGCACAGTAGAACTCTATTTGTAATGAGTTGAGAGAAAAGAGACCTGGAATGAGTACTGGTTCAGTCAAAGGGGAATGGTCTCAATCATTCTGCTCATTTTCTGCTCTCATGACCTACAGGCCCTAACTGCCTTAAGGAATTCCATCAGCCACCACTTGTCCAACTGACAGGCTGCATACCACCAGGACCCCATGCCACACTCAGTAAAATCCTATGAGGGGTCAGGGGTGAGATAAGTGTGAGCAGGAGGGATTATATTCATGAAAGCACAACAATTTCTTATCATTTGATGAGTCAATAGACAGGTAAATCAGAGAAACATGTTTAGCATTTGTTTAATGTCTATTCTATGTTATGCTTCTCTTATTACCTGGGGGAGAGTTAATCAACACAGAGACTA
>NW_012147189.1:4461284-4464122 GCF_000956105.1 Propithecus coquereli | reverse complement strand
CTCCTCAAACTATTTGTTCTCATTCTTTCTTCCGGTGTGGCCTTGAGGACAAGTGCCAAGTTTTTGGTTATAAGAATAGTTTTCATTCCCACAATGCACAGTGGAAAAACCATTATAATGCACATGGCATTAGGTAGAATATTCAGAATGAGTATTGCTTTAGTAGTGGGGCAAAATTAACCCTAGATTAAGGACTTCCTTGGAGCTGACTAACAAAGCTTTTGTGCAAACTTTGAAAGGATCAAATGATTTCAAAGTCACTTGCATCCTAAGATAAAGCTCAAGAACATTTTAAGGACTTTTATGGAGAGATGTAATATAGATATATAATATAATATTTTATAATGCATAATATATAAAAGAAATTATATATTATAAAGGAATATAAATATATTAATATATATCAGCATTCCACCAGATTAAAAATAATATCTGGCATCACATAAAAATTATCCTGTATGCAAAGAATGTAAACCATGATGAGGAAAAATGAAAATCAATACAAACACAATGAAATATATGATACAATTAGTAGACAAGAATATTAAAATAGTTATTGATACTATTTCCATGTATTTAAAAAGGTAGAGAAAGATATGAACCTGTTAAGTAGATATCCTAATTCATGAATGCTACAAAAGATTTAATGTTGAAATAATACCACATTTCTTCCAGAAAACTAGAGGGCAGAGCACTTCCTAGCTCTTTCTATGAGTAATCCATGAAGATAGCATTATCCTGGTACCCAAAATATAAAAACATAATAAGACATTAAAGCTTATAGGCCAACATTGCTCATGAACAGAAATGCAAAAATTCTTAACAAAGTTTTAGAAAATCAAATTCAACAGTATATAAAAAGGATAAGACATGAAAAAGTGAAGTTTATCACATGATTGCAGGATTTGCTTAAGATTTAAAACTCAATCAACATAATATACCATATTAATAGACTAAAAAAAAAAAATTTTTAAATAGACCTAGATAGTTTGATGCTGTTTTCTTTTACTTAAGCAAAAGAGAATTAGATTCATCTTCAAAATGTTTCCTTAAACTGAGGCAGCACATAACTTTGATTATATTTCATGAATGGGGCATCACAGCAGGCATAATGAAATGACTCATATTAGGAAATTTGAATCAGGTCAAGATGAATAATATTATTATAAGTAGTTAATTCATATTATTAAACTTTTTATTTCATGAAGTAAGTTGACAAATGGTGCCAAGATCCAGGGTGTCTCTGTTGGACATACAGTGAACTGAAAGTTTGACATTTGCAAGCTTGAACATTTGATCCAAATAGCTTAATGAATATAACTGTTAACATAACAACTGTAAGTCAGTGGATAGAGCACTGGACCAGGAGTTGGAAGACTTGTTCAAGTCTCTGTTCTGCCTCTTATAGGTCCATGCTAGGAGGAGGTGCTGATGTCTTCTGTATCATAAATCCTTACTATGTGTAAAAGGAATCAAAATACTTAGATGTTATAACTCACAGGGATGTTATTAAACTTGATTCAAATAATATACATGAGGTACATTGTGAATTACAATAAGTAAATATAATTATCAACCAGAGGCATTTCATTTAAATTATTCATTTAAAAATATATATTAATATATTAATAAACGATAGGTTAAACCAGACACTGAAATTTAAATCAGAAGACATGAATTTTAGGCAGTCATTACATAGGCTCATGAGACTGGAAGGTAGATATTTAACTTAGTGAACCTCAATACCTTCTTATCTTCCTAAGGAAGTGGTTTTGACTTCCTCTGTATTCACAGGATCATAGCAAAGCTGGAATAATAGAGTCTACTCAGGATTTTTCCCCTTGGAGAAATTTATTTTATCAATATCTCTGAATGTACTTAATTCTCTCATAATGGTAACATGTTGGCTAAGGTGGAGTGATGGAATGAATTTACCCTCCATCTTTAAATAACTAAAAAAATAGACAAATTATACAAAACAATGGATATTGGACAAAAATCAGGATAGAACAATGATCTCTAAGAGGAGGAAAACCAATGAGCTGAGCTCTATGATTGCCCTAGCTTGAGGCCTGGAGAGAGTTTCCATGCCCCATGCAAGGAGTTAAGACCCAAACAGAGTCTGTAGCCTCCCTGAGTGGAAGAGACAGGGGAAGGCAAAATAGGTAGAATTTGCAGAACAGGGTGCCAGAACAGAGAGCTATTAAGTAGAGAGAGCTGCAAAGGCAGAAAGAACTCTTGCAATCTTCACAGGGCTCTCTTGAAGTCTTCACTTCAGTACATGTAAGTACATGTGTATGAGAAATCTACTTAAGGCCAGGGAAAGAATATCAGAAAGTGAATAGTCAGAACACTATTTGGAGATCACATAGAAATAAGACTGTAACGGGAATGGCCTGAAAAAAAATGGCAAAAATATTTTCTTTATCTTTAAAACTTCCCCCACTCTTTTTGAGAAAAAAAGTCTGCATCCCTGCCTCAGGGCAGTGGTTGGGAGAAGCAAGGAGAAGACCTTTTGTTCTTGCTTCCCAGCCCTTAACAGCCCCCTAGGCGGGCCCAGGTGGGGCTTTGTCTTTGGCAGAGATGGGAGGATTGGAATAGTTAATCACAGTAGCCTAGAATCGAGGTACCCCTCCCTTTAAAGGTTTTGTATTTCTGGTTATATTCAGGAAATTTGAATTTTGGACACAAGAAGGTCTACCATTTTTCCTCCTTTGCCAGCAAAGTAATAAACTCTTTCCTCCTCCTCAAACTATTTGTTCTCATTCTTTCTTCCGGTGTGGCCTTGAGGACAAGTGCCAAGTTTTTGGTTATAAGAATAGTTTTCATTCCCACAAT
>NW_012147189.1:4457936-4461134 GCF_000956105.1 Propithecus coquereli | reverse complement strand
TATTTAGTTGTTAAAATGTACAAGGCTTCCACTTTGAAAGCCTAAGCAATGGCCTAGATTTTGAGACAGTAAGAAACTGATTGGTCATTGGTGCTTAGCAATGCTAATATCCAATATTTTTTGATTGGGTGAATATGAACTTTCTACAACTGATAGAGCAAACTGTTTAAGAGCATTATTATGTTGCCATTGTAAAAGGCACAAGATATGTTAGTAGACCAATACCTAATATGTTAGTAGTCATGCTGGAGAGACACTCCTGAATAGTAGTTTATAATCTTTTGTCCTATACACATTTATTTAATGATTTATTTGTTTTTAAGTCTGATTCTTGGTTCAAGCTTCATGTAAGTAGGTCCAAGAGTTGGAACTATGAAGTAGGTGAGGTCCAACATGCAGGGTCACTAACAAGAAATTAAAAGTTTTAAGCACCAAGACCTCTCAAATAATGAGACAATGGAAAAAAAAAAACTTTTTTTTTGAAGAAATAAGAATATTTTTTAAAGTAGAAAGTTTTCCCATTTCTGAAATACCTTTGCAATACTTATCATGCCAGGATATTCTTTTACTTTTGAATTTAAACATTCATTTAAATCTCTGTTTTTGATATGATTTCTTTCCATTTTGTTTGGGGGGTATCCTTGACGGGGTGTATATGAGGTCATGCTATGTGTATCAGGTAGTCCATAAAATGCTGTGATAATAACAGCAACCAAATCTTAAAAACTGAATGGCTTAAACAAAATAAAATTTTATTTATCACTCTTACTACATGTTCAACATTATGAACCAACAGTCTTCAGGTTAGCTGGGGACTCTGTTTATCATAGTTACTCCAAGACCTGACTAATGAAGGCTTTAGCTCAACACATACTTTGATAACTAATAGGAAAAATGAACAAGCTGAATTACTTTATGTCTCTTAAAGCTTTTATCTGAAGGTGACCTGCATCATTTCCTTTCACACTTCTTTAGTCAAAGCAAGACACATGATATTACCCAATTCCAATTGTGGTAGGGAAATATTACTACCTTGTGCCTTGAAGGAAAAGGAATGAAAAATTCTTGAATAGACCTCATGACTTGACTAACACAAGTTATAATGCTTAAAGCTAGTAAGCGAAATCACTTTTCTAAAGCCACTGGAAGTAGAAGGCATTTGATACAGAGTTTTATTTTCCTTCCTAGCATTAGTTTAATACATGGGTACCATTTGGACATTTGAGTACAATTAGGCTTTGCTTCTACCTAAGTCATATTTCATTCTGCCTGCCATAATTATGGCATGACAATCACTTTTGGGGAAATTTCAGCATTTCCACTCTCTTGCTCAGAATGTCAACATGGAATCATCTGTTTCTATTTGTGAACCGTAGTATTGAATAAGCAGCAGATGACTAAACCTGGCTGGAGACAAATTGTGTCCTGTGCACAAGTACAAGTGAAGCAGATAAACAAGATCCAGCATATAATAACATGCTATCATATAAAGTTTACCCAAAGATATGCAACAAACATGACCCTTGGTATGAAGCTATCTAAGTGCTTTGAGATCAAATTAAAATGGATTATATGTCCATTCGTGTGAAATATGTAACACTGTGGAGAATTCAACACCTTAATCTTAAGCATTATGTTGGAAACCTTGCTCAGTCTTACTCATGATTTCATTTAAAGGAATCAATACATTTTACACATAAATATAAAATTCCAGCCAACTAAAACATCCCATTAAAAACATCAAAAAAAATCTTATTGCGTCCTACCTATTTTGGTGCCTCAGTTTGGTCTACCACTTGTCTGGCAGAAGTGACATTACCCCCAACTCATTATTCCATCAATTATCCCAAACCTTACATTTAACATTTTTTCCCCAATCAATGCAGACACCAGATATCCAAGAAATGACCTAGACAATCTCTTTGAGGGCAATGCAGACTAAGATGAGCTGTTATTTTTACCTATTTTTGCATACTATCTTCTAATGGTTTCTCCCCCATCATGGTCACTACTTAAAAGATGCCAGTGTGAAAGAAGAGCTGGTTCATTATTCTTAGGAAAACTAATGAAAGCTTAATCAAATCAAATAAATAGAAAAGGACTAGACGCTTTAAGTAAGCAGAGTAGGGAGGACATTAGATAATATCTAGAAAGGGACTCTAGATAAGAAGCTATGAGAGTGACAACATGTGGAAAAGAGAGCGAGAAATGGCAAACAGGAGCAGGCCTCTAGAGATACTCTGGTCCTTGATGGCTTTCTGGCTCCGCTTACCTTTTTCTCAAAGTGGTCTGAGTGATATGTTTCCTTTCTATACAATCAAAAGACTTCTCTAGAATAGTGAAGGTCTCTTAATTCTAGTTATCAGAATCTAACATCTTGCTTTAAGAAAAACACTTAAATTGCAATTATTTTGACCATTTTAAGCTGTGCAGGTGCAGCAGGCCTAGAGATATTTTATTTATGAGTTTCTAGGTATTTATCTAAATCCTCATATCAAATATGACTTTTAACCTATATCTTATAAAACTGTCTAGCTATTTCAAAAATTACATAGAACTTAAGCTTTCTATATTACTGGTGAAAACATGGATCTTGTTTGTTATTAACCATTTATCTATGATATGTTGAAGAATTAAAAAGTCCTAGAAAAGGCTCCAGAGTGAGAATTATAATTTGTGCAATCACACAATTTAAAGTCTAAATTTTCAAATGATAACCAAGGGCTACATTTCCTGTAATACATACTATATGACAATGAGGTAGTTAATGACAGTATTTTTTTTTATTAACCAGCATCATATGCAACATGTGTACCTTTGTGACTAAAGGGAAAACTTTAAAAAAAGCTTTATAGCATATGGGTGCAATTTGTTGACTATTTCTATGTTTGGGAACTTAAGACAACATATAATTATGCTTGAGAAGTCAGCCCCTGTGATACCAATTAAGAATGACGGTGTTGCTGTTGCATTCCAGTTGCCATAAATTGCTATAAGTCACCCAAACAGATTATATGGTTCTGTCTCTTTTTTTTTTTAAATAGACCTAGATAGTTTGATGCTGTTTTCTTTTACTTAAGCAAAAGAGAATTAGATTCATCTTCATATAATTATGCTTGAGAAGTCAGCCCCTGTGATACCAATTAAGAATGACGGTGTTGCTGTTGCATTCCAGTTGCCATAAATTGCTATAAGTCA
>NW_012147189.1:4457258-4457886 GCF_000956105.1 Propithecus coquereli | reverse complement strand
AAAGAAAGAATTGAAACAATCTTGCAGTCTGGGAGACTGCAAGAAAAAAAGTGTATTGTTAATTTGAAGCATTACTTTGGATCTCTCAAAAAATTAAAATTCTTATGACCATATTAAAATGAACAGAAAGAGCTTTAAGGACTCCCATACTTAAGTGTTAGAATGGAATGTGCAACCACTGGGTAGCCTTCTGAAGATGTACATATATGGTAATAAAGGACAATGGATGAACATTCTATTTGAAAGTCATCTATATGCTAATGTTAGGATTTACCTACAGTACTCCATGCCTTGGTCCATTTGGGCTGCCATAACAAAACACCAAAAACTGGGTAGTTTATAAACAACAGAAATTTACTTCTCACAATTCTGGAGGCTGGAAAGCTCAAGATCAAGATGCTAGTAGATTCAAGATGCTAGTAGAGGGCCAACCTTCTTGCTGTGTCCTCACATGGTGGAAGGGTTGAGCTAGCTCTCTGGGTCTTGGTTCTTAGAGCAATAATGTTAATCACGAGGGCTCAGTCCTCATGACCTAATCACCTCCCAAAGGTCCCACCTCCTAATACCTTTATCATAGCTTTCCACATACGAAATTTGGGGGGATATAAACATTCATTCCATTACACTC
>NW_012147189.1:4445928-4447402 GCF_000956105.1 Propithecus coquereli | reverse complement strand
TGAGTAGTTGTATGTGTGTGTCCTAGTCTCCTCTACTTTATGTTTATTTGTGCCTGTCCTGAAGTTGCTTTACATTCATGAAAGTACTTGTCTTGATTAAGCACTGGATAATGTGAGAAAATGCAAGAAGGACCTCGATTTTTTTTTTTTTAAAGACCTTTTTAAAATTGATATATAATATTTGTTTGGTCCAAACAGGTCTTTTTTTTGGGAGGGGGAAGACATAAGCCTGCTGTCACTGTAGCTCAAGAACAGTATACATTTTTCCTGAGGAATCTCCTAACACTTAGTAGGGTCTGTGTTGCTATTACTTAAGTGTCTGTCTGAGAAAAAATATTAATGTGAATTCCATAACCCTAAAATCATTTAAGATGTGAAATATAGAAAAAAGTATCAGTGGTTGGAGCTCATACACTGGAAAATGGAAGCAAGCCAAAACACTGGCACTAACACCCTGCTCTTGTTAGGAAAATGCCAAGGAATCTTTTCACAAGAGTAATTCGCAGATTGCAACACAGTTACCTTAGCTGGCTCCTGATGTGCAGTATCACACCACATTTAAATTTCCATCTGTGGTGTCTGGAACTATTGTTCTCACTGTGAACTTTCTTTTTTTTTCCAAAGTAAATCCACACAATCTGAAAGACCACAGAACACACCGTCTTTAGTGGGACAACCAATTACTAGACTTAGAGAAGTTGAAAATAAAGTTTGTAGTCTTTCTATCAACCATGAAATAATTTCATGTTTCAAAACAAGTAAATTGGCATTAAAATTATGCATAGAAAATGCTAAATTTCGATATATCGGGAATCATTCATTTTTCTTGGAACGTCTTCAGTGTTCCATTGCTATATTGTGCCTCTAGGATAGGAAAAATGAGAATGCTCTGTTCCTAGTCCTTTCCTTGTAAAACCTAGTGATCAATAAATACCCTTAGAGTGAGCCCCAAGAAATTAATGCTTTTAAAATATCTGTATTTGTAAAGGTAAATAGCAAAATGTTTTGATACAATTTTATTTGTCTAGGCCATGTTTCCTTGTCTAATAGTTGAGTTGTGATGCTGAAATTTCACACATGCATGCAACATCCAGTATGTAAGTGTAATAAATGGAGAGGAACATTAAACTGAAGCACATGAACTAGTTATATGACTAATCTTTCTGCTTTAGGCAGAGACAATGACTTTATGACCTTTAAGCTTTCCCTTTTTACTTTTTTATACAAGGGAAAACCTAATTGTACTGTATTCAACTCTCAGAGAAGTTGGAAGAGAAAGTGAAATTAAGCGTTTTAAGATCTTTGAAAGAAAAGCTTATAGAAATAAAGCATTCATAGATACATTCTTAAACAAAGAAGTATATACACATTTAATGATGTCTCTGTTGTTCCTTGCCTCATGGGATCACCTAATCATTTTTTTCTAATTCCTTTGAGTAAATATGGTATATTTTCAATATGTGTACACATGGAA
>NW_012147189.1:4444719-4445858 GCF_000956105.1 Propithecus coquereli | reverse complement strand
CACACACACACACACACACACACACACACACACACACACACACACACACACACGTACTCACATACTTATATCCATGTCCTCAACAGCCTATTTGTCTGTAATTGGGCTTTGTTTGATCTGCTTTCTTTAAGTTCATTCTGTCCCTTGACCATGACAATGTGCTATTTTGGTAACTCTCTGTCCTTAATTATAATTTAATAGCATCATCTATTTCTTCTACAGCATTTAAATGCTATTTCCAGTAGTCTAAATATCCTTATTCCCTTAAACATAGCTCCTGTTTATTCCAAATTTTGGCACAAAATATCGAATGATAACAAATCAAATAAAAAAGAGAACTTTTACTCAGTTTTTTTTATGTAAATCCATGATTACTCAGATCTAAAAAAAGAAGTTATTATAAGTTTTACTTATAAATTCCGGAGAAGGTAGCTTTGTAGAGGCATAACTAAACAACTTCGAATTATTTCAGTAAAAAAAGTGATGGAATTTTCTATGATATAGTTTATCATTGCTAATAACTGTATACTACGGTTAAAGACTATAATTTCACAGTTAGCCAACTTTGTTCCAAACCTGACTTTGTTGCTTCTTAGCTATGTGACTTGAAAAAGTTAAACATTTTTAAACCTCAGATTTGTCACCTATAAAATGGCAATGACAATTTCTACTCCGAAGTGTGGATGTGACCATGAAATGGGAATACATGCATCAGGTATGAAATACTAAGGGAGCACTCAATAAATAACAACAATAGAATGGGTTTTATCTATTCTGTATCTGTGTCAATAAGATATTTACTCAATAAACAGTAGCAGTAGAATGCAAGGAGCATTAAATAGTTGGGTTTATTGGAAAAAAGATTGAATAATATAATTATGAGAATGAATGGACAGAAATGAAAGATTAAAGAGTTAAGTTTGAGGCTATATCACCTTATGGTAACTACTTGTGATATTTTATAAGAGCTACTTAAAATAAATTTTAAAATATGTCTTTGAGACTTAATCCTCAAAACATTTTGTCTTTAAAATTAATATGCTATTTAAACAAATCATTGTGTCAATTTGTTATTTAGCTTTCATTAGAGTATAAATATTGAAAGCACTGATAAAATGACAAAAAGAATTATATTTAAA
>NW_012147189.1:4441937-4444669 GCF_000956105.1 Propithecus coquereli | reverse complement strand
GAAAATCCAAAAATGAACCTACAAATATATTGTCAATGATTTTTTAAAATAAAATGCCAATGCAATTAAATTGGAAAATGAAAATCTTTTCAACAAATGGTGTTGGAAGAATTAGAAAGCCATAATAGAAAAAAAGGAAAAAAGGAAGTAAGGAAGGAATGAAGGAAGGAAGGTCAACACTTCATATCATGTACAAATTTAATGGAAATGGATCATAGATGAAAGAGTTAAACTATAAAAGTGCTAAAAGAAAACAGGAAAAACTTTCTGACTTGGGTTAAGAATATTTTTAACATATAATGACAAAAGCACAATCCATAAAATAAAAAAATTAATAAATTAGATTTTACCTAAATTAAAAACTTCAGATTTTCAAAATACTCTTAAGAAAATAAAAAGATAAACTATAGACTCAGAAAATATCTGCAAAACTCATACTTGATATAGGACTTGTATTCAGAATGCATAATGAACAATGAACCCACAAAACTCGATGATATGTAAACAAACAACCTAATTAAAAAACGAGCAAAGATTCAAACAGGTAATTTACCAAAGAAGATATATGGATAGCAAATAAGCACATGAAATGAAACTCAATATCATTAGTCACTAGGACATGCAAATTAAACCACAATTAGGTATCGCAGCACACATCTAGATGGTTGAAATTAAGGCAACCTATTACGTCCACCATTGGCAAATATGTGGAAAAATTTGAACTCTATACACTGATTAAGAACAAAAGATATTATAACCACCCTGGAAAACATTTTGGAGCTGAAAAGTAAAATGTATATCTACCATACCATACAGCCACTTTTAGATATTTGCCCAAGAGAAATGATAGCATATGTCCACATAATTACTTGCAAAGAAATATTCACAGAAAATTTTATCTGTAATAGGCAAAAACAGGAAACAATCCAAATTATGATCAAGGGACTATAAAAACAAATTTTAGCATATTCATAAGTAGACTACTACTCAGTAATAAAAAAGAACATGACAAAATGGATAAATCTCAAAATAGTTATGCTGAGTGTAATAAGCAACACAAAAAAGTACTTACTCTATGATTCCATTTGCATAAAAGTCTAGAAAATGCAAACTAATCTATAGTAACAGAAAACAGATAAGTGGTTCTCTGGGGATGGCAGGTGAGGGTGAGGGATTGGAGGGCCAGATTACATTGGGGGACAAGGATATTTTGGGGGGGATAATGGATATGTTCATTGTCTCTATTGTGATGATGGTTTCATGGGTGTATGCAAGTCAAAATTCATCAAATTCTTTCTCAGTATGTATAGTTTCTTGTATATCAGTTATACCCTTTTTAAAAAACCTCTAAATTCAAGAGTAATATATCTGTACTAAAGCAATGAAGATAACGGATAACTCTATTTACAGATATTGCTAATAGCAGCTTTTACATAGATTAAAAATGACCATTTACAAGGTTTCTAGAAATGAAATGTATATGGGCTTTGATCCTCAGACTTACAAACACATCTACTACTGAGATGTGAAACTAAAGCTGTGCCTAAGAAACATACGGGTTTCAAGTGGTGCTTATGTGACGTACTGACTATTCAAGTGATAAAATAATCAATTTGGCTTTGATAATCAACTCTTAGATTTAAGGTAGCTGAAATTCACAAATCCGTGATGTGCAATGCATTAGCCTTCCATGACCCACTGTGGTCTTAATAACATTATTAGAAGAAAAATGTCATTAACCAATGTGATTTCATAAGCTACCATAATGTATAGCCACCCCTTCTTATTTTCTGCTCAAGAACAACTTTGTGGCTTCATTTAAAGAAAGTGAAGTCTTTTGTTTCTCCCTGAGGTTGTCATACCAACAATTATTTAGCTCTAATTGGTCCGTAGGAGGTTAGGATCAACAGCCTAAAAACGCACTTTAAGGATTTCTGATTTCAGCTCAGTGGTTAAATTATAGCAATCTCTCTCTTTATAGTAATATTCTGAAAATGTCCATTTTAGAAATCTCATTTGCTCCCCTCCTACTTTTTTTCTAGAGGAAATTTTAGTCCATTAATAAGAAATAAACTCAAGATGCTTGTGGCTTTAAAATATGATTGTTTTGCCTCTTCCCGAATTTATCCTGCTCCACTTGTTTTGGAACTGGATGTGAAACAATGCTGCTATATTTTTCAAAAGTATGCCATCCAGTTTGCAGTACATTTTATTGTGTTTGAAAAATTAAAACAGTGAAAAGTTGAAGTCAACCTGAATCTGATTATTGTATAGCCACTCTAAACTCCCATCTTCCTTCATTTTTTATACAAACGTTTTCTTTTATCTACTCTGTATCTGCATCATTATGATCATGTGTAATATATCTGCCACAGCTAAGGGCCATGGCCATTGTTTAGCAAAGGAAATAAATTAGAAATGCCACAAAATATGATTTGATAATACCGAGGTCATCACACTGATTGTTGATTTGCACTTAAGACTTCCTTTTAGGTTTCAAAACTGGTTTGATTTTCACAATTATAATATAATTTATCAAATATGGCATTTTATGGAAACGACAGAGTCAACAGTTTAACATGTTGATACTTAACAACAATGGCATAGTCTTCCAAAAGCGAAACCATTAATTTATGGATATGTTAATGATTCTTCATTCCAGAGGTTCTTCACCACACTCACACACACACACACACACACACACACACACACACACACACACACACACACAC
>NW_012147189.1:4422846-4439246 GCF_000956105.1 Propithecus coquereli | reverse complement strand
TGTTGCTATTTAAATGCCTTTTTATTCAGCATTTGATGATCAACATTACTCTTGATCAATGTCAGTATTTATGGAGACTTGCTGGTTTTAGAAGTTGCATGATCTGCAAGGACCTTAAAATGATCAGCCGAGAAGCAACATTAAAGCGAATTCTACCTCTTTGCTCAGCAGTCCTGTTGCTAAGCTACTAACTTTGTTTATCCTCTCCTGTTTGGGTCAGGACTAGGGGTAATGAGCTGATGTTGCATGCCAGAGAAAGGAGTGAATGGTTGGACATACCTTTAAACTTCTTGGCTTTGTATTGTTTTCCCACTTAGTGACCTCCTGGCTAATTCTGGACATGTTATTCCACTTCTTTAGGGCTGTTTCTTTTAGATCATTAAATTGACAATTATATATAGGGGGCTTTAACAAAGTGTCTATATACTGAAATAAATATAGCTCAAATAATAAGACAAAGCAACTGGACCTCAAGACAAGTATTTCAAACTTTTCTAATAAAAGTAGCTTTTATAATAAAATCTCTTCTTTGCCACAGAAAGTGAAATTTTTTTTCTGGTTTGTTTTCTAGTTCCTTCAAGAAATGAATGGCAGAAGTGATTGACAAGGCACTATATACATTTCCCAGGCCAATTCTTATGACATAATATAGTTCTACAAATAAAAATGTCTATCAAGATGCATAAGTTATTTCTGTAGGAATAGAAAGGATGAGTTACATGCCATTCCATTTTGATGAACTTGAATCCAGTTTCTAATCAACAAGATTGCCCTATACAATAAACTACTGATTGTGACTGCTGGCGTTAACAGTAATAGGACAAGAAGATGTGTGGTACAATTTTCTCCATTCAGCTATTCATTTTCCTACTGCTTCGAAGGAGTCTTTATATCCTTATGATCCTTCTCAAAGTTATCCTGATCAATTGTGCTAAATGTGCCCAGTAGAGCTGATGAATACATGGACAACTCTTGTTGATTGCTAAGTAATGTCAGTTTGGCCTCAGTTCTTCATTTCTGGCAGAGTTCTCAAAATATGAATTTAGTTTTAGGGTGTTTTTGCACCCATTTAAGATAATGCTCTCTACCGAAGCCACTCAGTTTTATGCACACTACTAAATATAAGATATAGATATACAAAAGCTGATATCCTCAGGTCGTATTATCTCTATCTGTTTAGTCTCTTTGAACTCTGCAAATTCATTTTTTTTTTCTGCCGGTGCTAACTAGAGACCATATAATATGTTGTATTCAGCTGGAACAAAAACATTTATAAAAACAGTAATAACACAGATAACAGCAACAAAACCTCTAATTTTTCAGCCTTCATCATTTCTAGCTCTGATATTTGGACTTGAAATTTAGAGAAAATCTATTAAACTGCAGTGAGAATTGTTTATCAACTCCAAAAGGCTTTCATTCAGAGGAATCCAAGTTCTCATTTTCATACCAAGTTTATAATTCAACATAGATGTCAAGGCCTAAAGAACATCGAAACACAGCACAGATATTTATTTGAAAAAAAAATCACTTGATACATTTCAGAATGTGCTGTTTTGATTATTTTTAAAGAACCTGTCAAACTATGTTGTTGGATTAACTAAATAATATAGTCATCCTGTGGTAGACTGCTACATTCACCACAGCTATAATACACCTTTCTTCCCACTTTCATTCCATATGTGTGGTAGTGGATGCTTGCATGGCTCTTTGTTCCTTCTCACTGACGTGCTGTTGAAAATTCAATGAGAAAGAAGGCCTTCATTATGGATGCCCTAATAACTATATTTATTACCCATTATCCACTCTTGACAGTTTAGCTATACCTCACCAAAACTATCCATGGTTCAAACATGCTCTCTTCCATAGCACAAACTAGAGTGTTGGCCAGATGCTACTTATATTTCCAATCACTGATAATGTCAATTGTAGAGACACAACTAACGATTATTTACCATTTGATGTGGATTTTAACAATCAGCTTTCCTTCAAAAATTCTGTTGAAAATAAGAATTCAACATAGTGCTTGAAATCCTCGCCACAGCAATTAGGCAAGAAAGGGATATTAAAGGTGTCCAAATGGGGACAGACGAGATCAAACTCTCGCTCTTTGCCGATGATATAATATTATATCTAGAAAACCCCAAAGACTCATCTAAGAGACTCCTAGAACTGATAAATGAATTCAACAAAGTCTCAGGCTACAAAATCAATACACACAAATCTGAGGCATTCATATATGCCAACAATAGTCAAGCAGGAGATCAAATCAAAAACGCAATTCCTTTTACAATAGCCTCAAAGAAAATTAAATATCTAGGAATATATTTAACGAAAGATGTAAGAGACTTATACAGGGAGAACTATGAAACACTAAAAAAAGAAATTGTAGAAGATGTAAACAGATGGAAAAACCTACCTTGCTCATGGATTGGTAGAATCAATATCGTTAAAATGTCCATACTACCTAAAGTGATCTACAGAATTAATGCAATCCCTATCAAAATCCCATTATCATTCTTCACAGATCTGGAAAAAATAATTCTACGCTTTGTATGGAACCAGAAAAGACCTCGTATAGCCAAAGCAATCTTAAGTAAAAAGAACAAACTGGGAGGGATCAGTTTTCCAGACTTTAAGCTGTACTACCAGGTTGTAGTGACTAAAACAGCTTGGTACTGGCACAAAAATAGAGACACTGACCTCTGGAACAGGACTGAGAATCCAGAGATGAAACCATCTGCATATGGTAATCTAATCTTTGACAAAGCTGAAAAAAGCATACACTGGGGAAAAGAATCCCTTTTCAATAAATGGTGCTGGGAAAACTGGATAGCTACATGCAGAAATCTGAAACTAGACCCCCACCTCTCACCTCTCACAAAAATCAATTCAAGATGGATAACAGACTTAAACCTAAGGCATGAAACCTTAAGAATTCTAAATGAAGATGTTGGGAAGACCCTTTCAGACATCGGCCTAGGCAAGGAATTCTTGAAGAAGAACCCCAAAGCAATTGCCGCAGCAACAAAAATAAATAAGTGGGATCTAATCAAATTAAAAAGCCTCTGCACTGCTAAGGAAACTATCATTAGAGTGAATAGACAGCCCACAGAATGGGAAAAAATATTTGCTCTCTACACATCTGATAAAGCGCTGATAACCAGAATCTATCTAGAACTCAAAAAAATCAACAAGAAAAAATCAAACAACCCCATCAACAAATGGGCAAGTGAAATGAACAGAAACTTTTCAAAAGAAGACAGAATAATGGCCAGAAAACATATAAAAAGATGCTCAACATCTCTAATCATTAGAGAAATGCAAATCAAAACCACAATGAGGTATCACCTAACCCCGGTGAGATTGGCCTCTGTCAAAAAAACACAAAACAACAAATGTTGGCGAGGATGTGGAGAGACAGGAACACTTTTACACTGCTGGTGGGACTGCAAATTAGTGCAGCCCCTGTGGAAAAGAATTTGGAGATACCTCAGAGAGCTAAAAATAGAAATACCATTCGATCCAGCAATAGCACTATTAGGCATCTACCCAAAAGGGCACAAAACATTCTACGATAAAGACATCTGCACCCGAATGTTTATGGCAGCACAATTCACTATTGCAAGAATGTGGAAACAACTCAAGTGCCCGTCAATCCATGAGTGGATTATCAAAATTTGATATATGTTTACAATGGAATATTACTCAATCATAGGAAACGACAGTGATCTAGCACCTCTTGTACTTTCCTGGATTAAACTTAAGCCCATTATCCAAGGTGGGGCACCACAAGAGCAGAAGAACGGGATCCATTTGTACTCACCATCAAATTGGTATTAACTAATCAACACATAAATGCACATATAAGAATAACATCTATTGGATGTTGGGCAGGGGGGAGGGAGCAGGGGGAGGGGGAAGGAGGGAGGAGGGGACGGGTATTTGTATACACAAGGAGTGCAATGCACACCACCTGAAGGATGAACATATTTGAAACACGGACTTAGGGGGGGGACCAAGGGCAACATACGTAACCTAAACATCTGTACCCCCATAATATGCTGAAATAAAAGAAAAAAAAAAAAGAAAGAACTGGAGTAGTTCTCCCACACTCATTGTTTTCTTTATTCTTTGCTAGAGTAGTAGTAATAATAAAAAAATGAATTATTGATCTTTGTAAATTCTGGGCTAAAGGCTTTATATGTTTAATTTCTCTTGATCCTCCAAGCAACCCTAAAAAATAGAAGAGGTGCTATTTTTATGCCTAGGTTACCGGTAAGAAATACAAGGCTTACTGGTAAGAAATATAAGTCACAGTGAAATTAAGTAACTAAGGTCATGTAGCTAGTAATAGCAGAGCTGCGATTCCAATCCAGGCAGCCTCATTCCACATCTTGTCCTGCTAACTGCTGCGCTGCAAGGCATTAGAACAAGGAGGCATCAGCTCTAGATTGAATTGTTTATTTAAAGGTTTTCTTTTTTTCTTTTAAATATTTCTAGGGGTTAATTATAGCCAATGCTAACCTAAAAGTTTCCAAATAATATAATCTTATTTTTCAATATTAATTAGAGAACCTAACTAGTAAGCCTTAAAAGTCATAGACTGTTACAACGTGGGGGGACTTTTGCCATTATTCAGTCCTGCTGCATGTTATATGAATTGGAAATCTGAAATCTGTGAAGCAAAGTTATTTTTCTTCAACTCATATACCTAGTTACAATCACAGCCAGGGTGAAAATTAACTAGGTTTCTTTCTTAGGTATAAAAGAAGACAATTTCTAAGGCAATTTTACTTTCTCTTTTGTGGGGATAATTTTTTACCTGAGTATATTGTATTTAGTTGATTTTCACTACATGTACATGTGAAACTTAGGCTGAATGTGCCCATACATACTTATATAGGTATTTAATTAAATTCTACTTCCAAAAATGTTTTGAGACAGTTAGATCACAGTTGTGGGTATATGAGAAAAGATTTGCTTGAAATGAAAGTATAAATAACTTGCTGATATCTAAAAGATTACATTGATAAGCAATTATATTTTTGATAAATGGAAATCCTACATTTTCTCTGATTCCATTGGAAAATACCAAATGAGGGAACTTTAGTAAGGCATTCTGAAGATATTATTTGGGAAAATGTATATGAATTTTATATATTCCATGTCCTGCAGACAGAATTGTTACCATTCTCAAATGCTTCATACTTTTATGCACCAGGCCAATTCAACATTCTACAGTTTAGGCCAGAAACAATTAAGGGTTTAAAAAAAATGTTTTCTGGGAGGTTCGCCTGTGTAGAAAGGAGCTGCAGATATTTTCAACAAAAAAGTTAAATTTCATTGAGCTTTGTTCAAAGAGAGAAGAAAGCAATGTCAAAAACATCTTCACAGGATTTTCCGACAGTCTTCATGTCAGGGAAGTGTAGAATACTTTTATTAATTAGTTGTTCCATTGACTTCTTTGATTCACATGGAATCAGGCTATATGACATCAACAACATCCATCCTGTACCATATTATACTCAATAAGTACTTGTGAAATTAATGACCTTTGTCATTCTTTAAGTCAGAGTTGGATTCTTTCACCTGGTCAGTACTTTGCTTCCTTTTGATAGAAAATCAATGATTTTGACCACACCAATGAGTTATATATCACTTATTATGCGTTTAGTCTTTGCATTTGCTGCCTTACTCATATTAGTAGAAGATGGCCTTCATTGTAATACTTGTTTTAATATTCTCAACTGTCATAATCATTATCAACATAGGAGTCACGGCAACATTATTTAGAGATGTACACTAGACGGTGATGCTTTCCCTGGACATTAGACTGATCAATGCATTGGTTTTGAGGAAGAATGGAAATTTTTTTCCAGGAAGTGTTCCCCATGTTTAATGTTACATAATTCTCAGCACATATGCCCCATTAGCAAAGTTGATAAACCCCAGGGAATGGAAGCAGAGACTGAGTCACTTGGCGGCCTTGCTATCTGGTTTCTTCAACACATTCCTGTAGGTGTTTGGTTTTTCTGAGCTCCACATGCAGAGTGTCACTTTAAAACCAAAACCGATCACTGGGTGAGAACAGAAAGTTGACTCTTTCTAACTACAGGGAATTGGAAAGTAAGTAAGGAAAATAGTGAACCTGGGTAAAGCTCTTAAACTCACCACTTCAATTTTTACATCCTCTGAGCCATGTATAAGTACTTTAATGACTGACCTGAGAAGAACAGAAATCATCAATGGCGGTAGGAAATGTTATCACTGGTAGAGCTCATTTTCTAATTTGTGCCCCCTCTGGTTTTTACTTAGTTTTAATAATAATAACAACAACAATAAGAAGAAGAAGAAGAAGAAGAAAAGAAGAAGAAGAAAACTTCTAATCTAGTATGGTCTGATTTTCATAATATCTTGCATAGGATGATCAAAATGTTGCTATATCTCCCCCATAAATATTTTTATGTTAATGATAGGTTTCTGCTTTGGTTTAACTCATTTTGCTTCTAGCTATTGCTTTCATTTTTGTGTTTTTGTCAATTGACTCTTATGATGTAGGTACAATCTTTGCTCAAATCATGAGTTCTACTGTGGTTTCCTATGACAAATATTACAAATTTTTATTGACTTTTACCTGGATGTGTGAATCAACACATGAAAGGGGGAAAACTCTCAAGTTTATTGCTCTCAAATTTCCCTCCAGGAGAAAATTATTCTCCCGGCTCCAGCCAGTGGAAATTTCCTTATACTGCAAGCAAGTCTTCTTCTGATGTTGCAGGTTTTCAGATCTATATTCTTTATTATTTTTGACCACTATCTGATTCAGAAACACTGCCGGAATCAAGATCTCCTGGAACAAATTTCAAAAGCACGGTTTCATATGATCAAATTAAAGTTGAATTGACTGGTTCCTATTAAAGTTAAGCCCTGTCCAATACAGCCAAACTCTCTATTGAAGCTAGGTACACGCTTTCCTTCAAATGTTCCTTCGCATTTGCCTCTGCTGTTTCCATGTTCCCCTTTCTTCAGTCATACGATAACATTGCAATAATACTTAAACGCTGACACAACAGAAAACCTTGCCAGTTTGGCTCCCAACCTTGGCAAGCTTTTTGTTATAGTTGCAACCCAGCTTACTCCTTGAGTTGCACAAAACTTTCATAGCTGCTCCACAGCATGTCTTGTACAGGGGACTAAAGAGGAAAAGAAAGAGAGGTACTAATTTTAGACAGAGAATAGTAAATAGGACAACAAATAAAAGCTCTGCTTTGGCACATTGGAACTTTCCTTTTTCCCTTTTAAATGTGTGATTCCTTTTTCCAAATGTTGCACTAGATTTATTTTTAAAGGTGTCATCTATTTCCATTCCAGTGCTATGTCATCTATAATTTAAATTTATGAGATAAATCTTGAGGTTCACCAGTGGAGCAGCTGGAGAATTCTAGCCACTTTGCCATTGAAAATGCAGATTTGCTGAAGGTTTTTGTGTCTGACAAGCCCCATTGAAAGTACCTCACTCCCTTTCCTGACAAGCATCCATCAACATGTAATATTTATTCCTCTGTTTTAGCTTCACTACAAATAATTGACGGTCCCTCGGCAAGAAGACGGTTTCCTGCTGAGGCAGCACCACCTGTACAGCTTCACCGAGCCGAGAACAAATGCTCTGAAAGCGAGCTTTCCTAGAACTGATGGATGAAATGATGAGGGATATTACCTAAAATGAGGGAAAACTGAATTAGCTCCTTTAGTTGCATCATTATTGTTAGTTCTCCAATCCTCTGGCCATCACCATTGGAATAGCAATGAAGTGTTCGTGAATACATTTTACTGCTGACAAGGAACATATTCTTCTTGACTTGTCTTCCACCCCATCTGTTTCTCTATCTCTCATTCTCCCCCCCCTCTCTTTCTGAACCTTTAACCTCAAAATTATTATCTTCTCCAGACCCAATCTATGGTTGAGGAAGTTGGAGTCAGGGAGCAAAATATCATACAGTGACACCATATATCATTTTCTTCCCTCATGGGGCTTGTATTGATTTCTGCTTTTAACACTCAGCTAACATGAAAAGTTTACATCCAAGTGTAACTATCATAACAGCAAAATAGATGGGCCATGACCTCCACTTTCCTTGTAACCCACAGACGTGGATTTCCCTTGTTAGGAAAGGAGGTGTTCCAAAAGAATTACATTTCTGTAAATGTGCGTGGTTTGCACTCTTTATTAAAGGAGACAAATATGGCAGGCAAATGAAAAAATAAACAAGGTGATATACTGATTATTTTTAATAAAGGATGAACTATAGGAACACTTCAGATTAACCTTAATTTCTAAGGGAGAAGTTTTATGCACCAAAATTGGTATTCTATACCAAAATCAAGTAGTAGTTGCTTTGGCCCAATTTCTAGGAAAATAATTAAATTGATATCTGGAATTTGCCCGCTCTTAGTGTTAATCTCATGATGGTTTTCAAAATTTGGTATCTAGTATTACTCATAGTCTAATGAGAAAAAAATGAATGAACAAGTAAGAGAGGAATATTAAAGGACAAACACACTAATGCCTGCCATAAATACCAGTTTTTGATTAATGGACACCAGTGCTCTAAATTTAACATTAATAAGAAAAATAAAATTCAAAACACTACACACCAACATTTATGCTGAATTATTGTGAATGACATGGAACTGATTAATCTTTTGTGAACTTTCACAAAGGATACCAGGACATTTGAGGGCTGGGCTGTCAGAAGAAGTCTGAGATATATCATCCAAGATGCTTCATTTACATTTTTAATACCTTTTCAAACTAAGGAAAATAACTTGATTAAATGGAACAGATTTAGTGAAAGCTCAAGAGATTTTGTACTTTTGTTCATCATTTTACTGACACATGCATTCTTCCTCTGTGTCCAGATGATGTGATTGCAATGAATCCTTGCTGATTATCTCAGTGGTATCATGACAAATTTGTAGTCAAACTGACAGTAGAGTCCTAATTTTTAAAATATTTATTAAATATTCAAAGATTACCAAGTGTTGTGAACAAGGGGTTATGGTAAATTAAAAATATCTGGTGTAAGACCTTCCCTCAATGATATTACAGTCTAACCAAAAGATATATGATCTGTAAATAATTTACAGACTAGTTCAGATATAATAAAGTTCACATGATTCGGAAAAGGAAAAAGCCAGCATAGGGATTATACAGGACAGGGCTGCTGAGTCAGCACATTTGCCATCCTTGATGAATTCTTTTGCTGGCCTGGTCTTGGAATCAGGAGCTATAAGTTTCCTGTTGGTTTATATGTTAACAGACTGCTGTTGTTTAACTTGCTACACTTTTCTGAACCTTAATTCCTTCCTCCATCAGAGATGGCTAATACAACCTATTTCTAAGAAGATTAAGTGGTTCACTCACTTTTTGGCAAACTTTAAATTGTTATAAATATATGGTTATAAAGGGGTGTAATGGACTTTGAAAACTAAAAAGGGAGAGGGTGGTGAGGGGTAAAAATCTACGTATCGGGTACAATGTACACTAACATTGTTAGTGATGTTACGGTGATGAGTACACTAACAACCCTGACTTCAGCATGATACAATTCATCCATGTAACAAAAAATACCTGCACCCACTAAATCTATTGAAATAAAAAATTATTATAAATATATAAGACATCTTTATGATCATTTTTCTCTGCAACAGGCAGAGTAAGGAAAAATCTATGTTAGGATTAAGGTATTATAATAATACTTACAATAACTAATATATATTGAGAGTTTTTTATGTGCCAGGTAGTTCTTAGTTCAACATATTAGCTTACTGAATTATTATACCCTTGACGCATAGGAATACATGGGCTTAAAAGATAACAATACAAATATTTATAGGAGGTTAGAAATATAGGTACCACATTCCATTCATCAATGCCAAATGAGATGTCCAAAGTATTAAATTTGTGAATTCAGGGTAAGAAGACATCATTAAAAACTGTGGTGGTCAGGAATGACATCATGAGAGAGCTTGGATGTAATCTAGACTTTCAAAATTGGAAAAGACTTTGATAATCAAGGGGAAAGAAGAGAACACTCTTATCAAAGGGAACAAAAGAGCATGGTGTGCCAGGAAGGAAATCTCTTTCATGACCTGAGAAATATACATGGATCCCAGATGTGATTTGTATTAAAAATGAGTTTCAATTTGTATTGCCACAATCAGGGCATGCAGTCAATAGTTTGCCTCTAAGCCTCATCACTGACTATTGTTATATATTTAGCAGTTCTATATTTTTATGCTATCTCCCTTGCCCTTCAAGACATTTGAGCTCGAGATCTCTTACATAAAATAAGAACGGGTTTAAAATGGAAAAGAGGAAAGTAGAAGATCAAAGACTATCACTTCCCAAGGTCAAAAAGTAAAGAGTTTAGTGACTTCAGATGCAAAGAGTGCTATAATAAATATTACAATAGTAAACGAGAAGATTTTAAAACGGTTATGCAAACCCCTTGACCTTTTTGAGAGGAAAAGAAGCAGCTTTAGGGACTTTACATTATTTGCGGTTGGTAAAATTAGCCTCAGTTTTATAGATGAGCAAACTGAGACTCAAAGGTTGTGACTTGGCCAAGATCACACTGCTAAGAAGAGGTGCTTCGAGGGTTGAAATATCACTGTTTATCTACCATGTCTCATGTATGAAGAGACAATACCCATACATTTTCTCCTTCAATTCTCATATTTATGTGTCAAGTGTTAATACTACCACTTTTACAAAGTTTTCTTTTTTTTTTCTCTGCATATTTCCAAATTGAGGCTGGGGTTTCTTGGTATCATAGCACATGCCAATAACTCCAAATTTCAGATCCCGAAGACAGATGCTTTTACTTCTTCATGTTAGTAGCATCAAAACCTCAGAATATAAGCAAGCAATTCAACATCATCTTCAAGCAGCTTACTAGCCCATCATTCTGATGTGGGTTATTAATATCTCTGATTAAAGCCATAGGTCACACTCAACCAACTTGCAGTGGGAAAACCTTAGGTGTAGTAAACACTAAAGGAAAACTACAGGCTTCTCAGAATTCTTAATTTTGTTCAATATTTTAAAGAATATGCTTAAAAGATACGTGCAATCAAATTGCCTTCTTCAAATAGGAGAAGCAGGCAGGGGCTACGTAATTCTTCACCTGCTTCTGGCCAGCCATGGCCTCTTGGGCTTCAGAAAAATGACTCAACTTTTTCTCAGGCCTATTTTGGATCCCTGTAGCACAAACCTTCTGAATGAAATATGTCTTGGGGTTGATATCCTGCTTCAAATCCACTTGGTGCCTCAAACAGCAGCGTGTCTAGAAATACTAGTCTGCTACTAGAGGAGAAATCTTAAAGAGCCATGCAAATTGGATCCACCCGGTCTTTAACTTGGGCCAATTCTCCCACAGTATGTGCAGACACATTCTTAGTTGACTTGACTGCATAATAGAGATAATTATAAGCACTTACTTATCTCACAGGGGTCTACTGAAGATTAATTAGTTAATGTTGGCAGACCAAAGGTGCAATATATGTGCTAAGTATTATTATTATTACTGTGCCACTTATCTTTAAAGAATGTTGTTTCTAAAGTCATAGTGCCTATGTGCCATCTGCTCACAGCAGCCTTCACCATCTCCCTACTCAGAGACTGAATCCGGTATCTGAATAAATAGATGTGCTCAAAAAAAAAATCTATCACACCTCCATCTGTGCTTATGGAATATGAATTCAGACATAGGCAGAAATGCAAATCAATCACAAGTGGAGAGGCTTCTCCAGTGCCCAGAGTCACATTTAGAGATGTTGCTCTAATATTCTTGCTTTTCATTTTAGAATCCGCTAACTCACGATGCTATGCTTCCGTGAAATTCTGTCTCTTCTGCATCTGAAATAGGGTGTCATGTTAGAGCCCTGAACTGCCTTCTATTTTGTTCCCAGGAAGTTGAAAGAGAAAACTTCCCCAGAACACGTTCACTGCTGATCTTTTGCCGAAATTAGCTCCATGATTTTAATGCTTTTGATATTAGTATAATTATCAGAAGCTAATGAGTTTTTAAAGGTTTCTATATGAAATCATGATTTTGAAACTTCCCTCCTGCCAAAATTATAACTAGGTTATAGACAACATGACATGATCTATGACCCATTTTTACTAATGACTAAAGAATGAAGATTCAGCTTCTTATGAATAAGCACTCCTTCCCGAACATGACAGAGCACTGCAACCGGGGAAGCTCTGAAAATCTGAAAGATTAAAACCTTGAACTAAAAGAATCCAAATGTTTCACAGATGCCACTATAGTAATATAAATACCATTCCTTGCTTTTGGAAGTTTTTGTTGTTGCAATGTTCATAGATATTTAATATTCTCCCACAGTAGGTGGCTCCATGGAATTATTTCTCCCCTATCATCCTACTTGCTCTTCCTCAAGTCAGCTGCCGAAAGTAAATTTATCTTCTATCCAAAACTCACCTCACTTGATCCATGTACTCATGACAATTCCAGTACTATTTTTGTTTTGTTTCATTTTCTTGTATCCAATTTATTCACAAATTTCTTATCTAATCCAAGAGCATGCTAAGATATTTTTACGGTGGCTACGGAATTAATCAAGTAGGTAATAAGCTCTGGTTCATTAAAGCTTCTGTGACCTGCTAGATGCATAATCTATCTCATGGAGGATGCATGTAATATTTGAATTCAATTCATCTAATCTAAATTATGTATCTACCTTATGAATTGGTTCGGTTTTAGGAATATTAAGAGGCATAAAATATCATACCTGGCCTCAACTCAAGAAGATAAATCTATAACTGACTATATTAAAATGATAAGTTCCAAACTAGGCAATTTGAACAAGTCTTGAGAGAACTCAAAGGAGGGAATGATTCATTCTGTCGAGAGTCAGGAAAGAGAGTTTCAGAAAGCTTCAGATAGATGATATTTGAGTTAGGCTGTGGAGGATGAAAACACCAGCACTAGGAAGAAAAGGGATAGAAGGCACACTTGGCCGTCCTGACTAGACTTTCAAACAGACTGATGCTTCCTTGAACTATGCTAACCTCTCATTAAACGTGAGTCTTGGACACCTTTCCCGTTTTTTTTGAAAATTTTCTTCTTAGAACCTTGAATTTCACTCCCCTCTGCAATCCTAGCTCCTTGAATCTTATTTTCTATTGCTTGTCCCCCACACTTGAAAGTAGACACAGCTTTTCCAACTTTGAAGTTTCACTTAGACATGGTTAGCTTTTACCCCATTTATCAAAGCCCTTGGCCCAAGATATCACTGAGCCAATGTCCCTGCAAAGTTTTCATTGGCCATTTAGGGAAACTTGAATATTTTCAGGCAGAGGAAACTAAAGGGAAAAGACATAGATAGCAAAAAAGGACATGCATGACAAAAGATGAGCCATCTGGGGGTGCCAGCTCTCTCTGTGCCCTCATGCATCAGGACATTTGACAGAATGATGTAATCAGCCTTACAATAGCAGCAACACTGTGAAACAGCAAGGGTAATCCTACCCCAGCAAGGCCTTAGCCCATCCCTTAGAGCGTGCTAATTATAGATGGGGCATGCACGCAAATAGGCTTAACTCCCTAAACAACCATGACATCATTTCTTCTTAGAGAAGATGGTTTAATCTGCCATTTCTTGAACCTACACTCTTCACATTTAAGGGTGCAAGGCCCTCAGGGGATAGCTCTTAAAACATCTGGTAAAATTAAACATTTTATAAACTTCCTGATTACTAATTTGTAATCATAGAGCAAACACAATGGCATTCAGTGGCTTGAATCTCAGAGCTTGGTTGCCTTTGCCAAGCCATTCTGTTAGTGATATAATTATATCCCATAGATGGAGATTCGAGGTTTCAGCTAAATTTGCTGATCTTTAATGGTACTTACATTACTGGACAGCCTAAGAGTCTGAAACCCTGGTGTCCCTCAGGAAAAAAGAACGTGATAGAGTAGAGCTGGCTCAGAAGGCTTGCAGCATGACAACTTATGCAATGACTCCTCTGTAGACTAAAAAAGGGAGTCTGGACTCAGGGCTGTAAATTTGGCACTGTCCATGAGTTCTAAATTGACTTTAAAATGAATGAGGTAATGGAATACTCAGACAGAAGGCTCATCCATTATAGAAATACACCTCAAATTGGTCTTTCTTTTGGTAAAGGCTAAGGAGTACTTCTAGTTAAAACTTGGCAAGTTATTTGCTTACCAGGTCTTGCTGGGATTTGAATTAACTGTCACAGTGATACAATTTTCCTAGAAACTAAATGAAAAAGCCAACATAAACAAATGTCATGGAAAGTCTTCAAAATTTTCAGAATTAACTGTTCGATCTAGTTAGCACCTCTAGTTCTGTTGGTATAGTCCATTTAAAACAACTTTCTATAAGAGGATAAAGAGTGAAATTGAAGCAAATTACACATATGGCATGGCTCTATCTATTTATGTAATGAAAGAAGAGGCAGAAAACAGAGAGAGAGGAAAATTGGAAGAAAAGAGATAGTGCTAAGTAATAAATAAAGTGCTCCTTTAGTAGACCCTAAAAATTCTCAATCGGGTCATTAACAACAACGACAAATTAAGAGTGTTTAAAAAGCATTCAGAAAGCATCCAGCCGAATATAACCCACATGCCTCTGTGAGCTTTCCACATTGGTCAGGAGTTGCTTAGTGAATTGAGACTCTATTAAGTTGCATGTGGTTTTCATTCTCTTGTTTTTATAGCTTTTTGGAATTTACTTTGGATCTATTGGGACCTCTAACCATTTTCTGGCCTGAAGATGCTGTTGTAGACAATACCACAAAGATAATCTCTTTTGGATAGTCATCTCATCACTCTCAATGTCTGGAATCTTTATTCAACATTAATATGTCAGAGTTTAATCCTCATGACTACACTAAAAAGTTGTTGCCCATATCTCTATTTTGTCATTCACTAAATTGAGACTTTTAAAGATTGAATAGCTTGCCCAAATAAGTGGTACAACCAGCTTCAAACCCAGATTATCTGCGTACAACTCCGGTACTCTTTCCTCTGAGTCACATACATGCTATTAAGTTCTTATAGTTTCATTTAATATGCATGAATCAATCTGTGGTTGCATCATTAGGATTTCAAAAGATTACATTGATCACGGAATGTCTCTTTGCCTTCCCCTGGACCCCAGGAATATTTTTGCCTTAAGGGAACAAATGTTAAGGTGAAAAATTATGATGTGAAAATATGTTATCAAACCATTTTAATAATTTTGTAAAAATGACGGGTTATTGTTAAGTTATGAAAATACGAAGCTTGCAAGGAAGCTAATACTTTAACTATCAGATTTGAATTTCATTTTTCCCTTTTTTAAAATTTTAACAATGTATGTATGTGCAAAAAACTCCAAACAGTAAAGAAGTTATAATATGAAAAGCGACTCTTTCCTCCATTTTTGTTCTGCAGCCTCAATTTTCAGGTTAAAGTCTTATGTGTATGTTTCCAAAACATATATAGAGAGACATATAAAATATTTCTCTCTTCTTTACCATTATATTTTGGTAATATTTTCATTACCAGCTCTATAGCTCCCCTTGCTTTTCACAGCTGCAGAGTAGTATTTCATGTACTGGTGGCCTAAAATTGATTTAACTCGTTTATTACCTCTTGACATTTAGAGATTTTGCAGACTTTTGTTCTTTCGAAGTATGCTGAAATGAACATCCTTGTTCCTATTTCTTTGTTTACAGATGGATGTGTAAAATGCTAGACAAATGCCTCAAAATGGGATTACCGAATAAAAGGCTAAGTTTACAATTAGATATGTAGGGCTAAATTTGCCCTCTATACTTGCCTATTTTCCAGTTTTGTTATCATTTTTAAAAATTTATATATGTTTATTACATGTAAAGGAAAAGTCCTATTTAATAAGCACTACAATAGTTTTTTTAATTTTATGAGGCTTTGGATAGATAATATTTTAACTTTTATGTAGTCATATTTATCAACCTTTTCTAATGCTGCTTCTGGATGATTCATCTTATTTAGAAACAGCTTTCCGAGACTAGGGCTATTTTTTAAAAATTACGTCAATTTTTTAATACTTTTAAAGTTTTATTTTTGCATTTAAATCTTTGATATACCTGGAATTTATTGGGGTCTACTCTTCAGGCAATAACCAGAAAAAAAACCTAGCTAGTTTTCCCAGCATCATTTATTAAGAAAGATATTTTTCTTCACTGATTTAAGATTTCAATTTTATGATACAATACATCCTCAGAGGTATTTCTATTTCTCGACTTTTTCTTCCATCTAATTGATCAGTCTGCCTATCAGACATCAGTACCAATATGTAGTTTTAAAATGTATCTT
>NW_012147189.1:4420692-4422287 GCF_000956105.1 Propithecus coquereli | reverse complement strand
TCTACAACAAAATTAAATAATTGAATAATAGTGATAATAATAAGCATCCTTTTTTATTGTTACTGAATTTAATGAGTACGTTTCTAATATTTCACATTATAATGGAGTTTGTTTTCATACATAGGCAAATTACAAAGGTGCATAAAATTCTAACTGTCATTTTATTAAGAATTATAAAAATCAAGATTAGATATTAATTTTTACCAAGTAACATTTTGCTATCTATGTACATTATTATGTGATTTTATCCTTTTATTTTGTCATCTTTTAAAACACATTAATAAACTTTATATAAAGATGCTTTTCTTCACTTTCCATAAATAAACCTTTTAATTGTGTGCCATCCTTTTAATATTCTGAGAGTTTTCGCCATTTATTTTGTTTTGCATACAAAAATGGTACGGAACTGTGATGTTTTTACCCCCACTTTTTAAAACAGGTAATTTTCTGGGTTTAGGATTTTAATTTTATGATGTCTTGCTAAAAGGTGAGTTTGGGGGCTATATATTTCTGTATTTTCTAGAATATTTCATATAGCTTTGAAATTCTCTCTTCCTTAGAGTTTGGGTAGAATTCACCACTGAAGCCTTTTGTTTAAGAAGGGTTCGGCTTATTTAGGAACAGGGATAAACATTTTTCTTAGTTTTTTTCCTATTAAAATTTGAAAATTTGCCTCATCTCATTTAACTTTTGCTGTTCTCTGGGACTAATTTTGTCATTTCTGTCATTGTAAGAAAGCATTTATTTTATTCAGACTTTCAAATTTATCTTCAGAGTGTATTTTCTCACTTCCACTGCATTCGTAGTTACTTACATATTCTAAATTTTTTCTATTTTAGTTATTACATACTTCCTCCTTATTTTATTTTTCCAAGATAAGTTTAAACAGACACACAAATACACAGGTACACACATATATATTTAGCTTTATATATATGGTTACATATAATGTATGTATATAATACATAGTGTGTTTATATAATATATAGGATCATCAACACATTCAATTTTTTCTTTTCTTATATGTGCTTTCTACCTAATATTACATTTTCAATATTAGTTATATGTTTGTTACATATATTAGTGTATGAATATACACATTATTTAGTTATATATGATGTATATTTACATGCACACATATCAACCATTTAGTGAATTTATTTTTTTCTATATTCTTTCCCAATTTGTTAATTTTTGCTGTAATCACTAGCAATTCTTTTCTTATATTTTCCTTAATTTCCTGTTATTGTTACTTTCCTAATTTCCTTAATAGAATATTTAATTTATTTATTTCATCCTTTGTTGTTTAGAAAGGTAATTATTAAAGGCCAAATTTACTCCATTTTTATAGGCCTGGTACATAATAGCTTGTCATTTTCTGGATATTGTACACCTTTGGCTCTGCTTTTTTTCTTAACTCTGGTGGCTGAACACAAAACATCTAAGTCCTTAAACAGTTGGTTTTTTGGTTTTTCCTTTTGTGATATTCTATTTGTAGTATATTATAAGCAGAAAATTTCTTTAAATTAATCTTTTTCAAAAAATTTCTTTAAGTTTTCTTTATAAACATATCAGGATGATGTTTTAGGTATGAA
>NW_012147189.1:4419552-4419812 GCF_000956105.1 Propithecus coquereli | reverse complement strand
TTAGTAGAATTTTAGTATTTTTATAGAGAGCTTTCAAATTTGTGATGAACTTCATACCTAGATATTTATTCTTCTTATTTTTAAGACGGGATTTTATTTCTCTGTATTTTATAACTGGATCTGATTATGTACAGGAGAGAAATCAATCTTCATATATTCATTCATCTATATTTGGATCTTGTAGTAAATATTGCTTTCAGTTTTAATTATTTTGGGTTTATCAGGTATATAATCATCTGAAAAAATATTATTTTATCTCT
>NW_012147189.1:4410453-4417686 GCF_000956105.1 Propithecus coquereli | reverse complement strand
TTTCTTTAAGTTTTCTTTATAAACATATCAGGATGATGTTTTAGGTATGAAATTTGACATATTTATTAGGTATATCTATATACATTCATTTGGTCAATTTAACCAAATGAGTTGGAAAATGTAAGTTTAAAATACTATTTTTTATCATCAATCTTCCATTACAGCACACAGCTTTTGCTTTATGGATACCCTTTATATTATTTTCACTATTATTATGATTGTTATTATTATTGCTACTACTATTATTATTACCAGTATGTGAGTTTTGAGTTTGTTCCATCTTTAGAATATGTGGTACTTTTCAAAATTATAAAATATTAACATAACAATTTTAACTCCTTTAGTATAATATCTTTTTTCCTTTATTTCAACTCCAACATTACAAATTTTGTTTTCTTTGTGTTAGCATTTTCCCATGTCTTTCCCTATCCACTTTTTTTATTACTTTAAAGCCACTTTATTTTAAAAGTCCACTTAGCACCTAAATTGACTATGAAATTGGGCTTTGTTGCTAATCAAATTAGAGAATCTTTTATTTTAATAGGTTATTTTATTCTATATAGGAAATATGATCGATCTTAGGACGACAATCTTATTTACGTTCTTTCTTTTTTTTTTTTTTTTTTGTGGGGAGTGAGACAGGATCTCACTCTGCTGCCTGGGCATGATGGCAATGGCATCATCATAGTTCACTGCAACCTCAAACTCCTGGGCTCAAGCCATCCTCCTGCCTTAACCTCCCGAGAAGCTGGGACTACAGGCAAGTGCTACGATGCCTGGCTAATTTTTCTATTTTGTGTAGATACATGGTCTCACTCTGTTGCTCAGGCTTATCTCGAACTCCTGACCTCAAGCTATCCTCCCACCTTAGCCTTCCAAAGTGCTGGGATTACAGATGTGAGCCACCACACCCGGCCTATTTCCTTGTTTTTAGTCTTTCACTGAATAGTTTATATTTTATTGTGCTTTCTTCTTTTTTGTATGTGTTTTTTTTCTTGTGATTATTTGGAATGTTTATTGACTTTTAAGTTATCATTTTAAGTCTTAATATATTAAAACCGTTTCTTAATTCATTAACTTTAGAAAAATTTATTAAATCTCTACATCAGAAAATAAATTAGCTCAATTAGTTACTAAGTGTACTTAGTAACCCTTTTGTTAATCTCACCTCACAATATATATTAATATTTTGGTTGATTTTAGGGTTATTTATAACTTTTACCTCTAAAATTGATTTGACCAAATTAGATAGTATTATATGGAGTTCTCACCTGGGAAATGATTGTACATTCATGTCATCTACTTCCCTTTCTCTTACTCTACCTTCTAGTTTTATTGTTTTATATCATTATACAACTGACAAGTAATAATAATACCCACATTTCTTTATCATTAGTTCTTTTATGTAAATTGAATCACTGCTTACCATCGTTATATTCTATTTCAAGTTTTCTATTCCTGGTCTTTATTTTGATTCATCTCTGTCAAGTAGGATTTTGTGATTAAATATTTCTCTAACGTGGCTCATGGGGACTGTACAGCCTGGGCTCTATGAAGTGTCTATCTATGGCCTTGATTATTAAAAGACAATTTCTTGGGGCAAAAAAATTTTGGCCACCTTTTCTTTCCCTCAGCAATACACTGTCTTTTTTTTTTTTTTTCTCTCTCTAATTAGTTATTTATCTTGTCTGTTTTTTCTGGGATTAGTTTTTTTTTTTTTTACATTTATGAGACAATATTCATTTAGAATGTTAAGAGATTTTACAACAAATTACAAATGATAAAAAGTCAACTGTAGCACACCACACACTGTTGGTGACCTGACCACACCACGTCAACACTCACTGTTCCACCACACGCTTCATGGTCTTAGTGCAGACACCTGCAACTCTCCTCCCAAGGCCCGTGCGTGGGGGGATTAGGGTGGAAGTGTGAGGGAGCCCACTATAGGATTATTTCCACATATCTTCCATGTTGCCTCTACTCCTTTTTGCTTCTTTTCATGTGTTTTTTTTTAATTACAAAATGATTTTATTTTCAACATCCATTTTTAGCATTGTTGACTTGCTTTTCATTTTTTCTGATATCTTTTGCTTTTCTCCATGATGATATGTATCTTTTCCTTGGACTCTAAAATAATGCAATAAAAAACAATTTCTTCAAGCCATGATGAAGAGGGGTTTGTTCAAGACTCTCTACTATCTTTTATTATACATGTAATCTGATGCCTATGCTCAGATTGGTCTCCTGACTGTTATTCTCTGTTGAATGGAGGGGCCATGATGAAGAGGGGTTTGTTCAAGACTCTCTACTATCTTTTATTATACATGTAATCTGATGCCTATGCTCAGATTGGTCTCCTGACTGTTATTCTCTGTTGAATGGAGGGTGGCACTCTGTGTGGTTTATCTATTTAGTATAAATTATGTATAAAAACGAAAGGGATTTGGTGAACGAGGGTGCTTCAGTTTGACCATTTTCTCATAAAGTTCTGCTGCAGCTTCTACCCTATTTATATCATTCTACAGAGGGATCCAGTTTTTTCTGTTTTGTGTTGAACGAAACATATGATTGTTCCTGGCGATGCCCAATGCGACATGTTTGTGTGGAAGTGTGCCTTGTTCATGCAAGAACAGAAATAATCTCAGGTGGAGGCAGCACGATGTGGTGGTTATAGGCATAGTCTTTGAACCAGATAGGCTTCCCGAGTTAAATCTTACTTATCACTTACTAGATTCATGCTATTGGAGTGAATTTCTCTCTGAGCTCCTCATCTGTGTCTATCTTACAGACATTTTGTGCGTATCAATGACATAATGTGTTTAGAGCACTCGGTACATAATAATCACAATCAGAGTCAGCTAAGACTATTATTAAGAGACAGTACAGTGCAATGGGGAAGACTGTAGGCTCTAGAGCCAGATTACTTAGGTTCAGACCCTAGCTCTGCCACTTACTAGCTAGGTGACACTGTGCAATTTACTGAACCTCTCTGGGCCTCAGATTTCTCATCAGCAAGAATGGGATAATATTAATATGTACTTCATAGAGGTCAGGGGAGGCTTTAGAACAAGATCTGGCATACAACAAGAGGTCAATAGCTTTACTGCTAATCGTAACACTTTGACCCACAAGAAAGCTTAATTTGACCTAGCACCAAAGTATATTTCCATCTTGATATATTCTTGAGCATTAAATAGTGTCTGATCATATATGCCTCAAGGTGTTTGTGACTTGTGAGCATCTAGCCCACTATTCAGCACAGTAATAGCTTAATGGGTACTTGTAAAATGAATAAATAGACAGATAGGAGTGATGAGACACTTGGTACCAAGGCTTCCCACTGTGTTTTTTATTGTGGAAAAAAACACTGAATTCAATTTAACAAACTTTCCTATTTGTTATTCTCTACTCATTTACCCTTTCTTTGTCTTCTTTGTCTTGTCTCTGTTTTTTCCTTTCTATTTTAATAGTACCAGTTATCTACCAGAATATAGCATGTATTGATAGGAATTTGAAGTCCTTTGAAATCCAATATAAAGATTATTCTCTCCCCTAGGATCAAGCCTCTAATTCAGCTTTAATACTGTTGAGGATTGCTTTAATTATAGCCATCTAGCCACGCTAAATGGCTCACAATATTTATTTAAAACATTAGCTCGATATGGAGACTTTGAATTTTAGATTTTCCACTTCATCTGAATCATTTTTATCTGTTTTCAACCACTGAAAACTATCCCTGGTTTAATAGAAAAGTGACTTTTCATCTCTAAACAGTAGCCATGCTTCATTTCTCTAGCTACAAAAGAATGGACAGTCTCTGTGTGCAATTCTTGTTTAACTGGTTTACTTCAGTTATTATCTTCATTATTGTTGTTATTCCTATTCACTGAGTGTTGAAAACCTATTCAATACTTTTAAATACATAAATCAAATGTAATTCCTGCCCTGGCAGCTATTATTCTGGATGCTATAATTGAAACTGCAGAAAAAGGAATATGAGAAACAATCAATTCATCCAGGGTTAATATTATTTCATACTAGATTCATTCATTGACGTTATTTCTGAGTACCTCTCTTTCATTGCATGAAGTTCTTTGAGGAATACAAAAACGTAAAAGGTATATCTCTTTCCAAGAAAAATTTACAATGTAGTTTGGTGGACCAAATATATGCATACAATGTGACTAGGCAAAAATTACCAGTATCGTACGTTCGTCAATAAATATGTATTTAAGCCTCAACTATTAATAAATGTCAGTTACGAAGAGAGAGGCTGAAGGTATAAGGATGGCTAAGGACATGGTCCCTTTGATTTTAAAGAGCGAAAAGTTTGATAAGGAATAAAATATCCTACTACCACTGCCAAAAGCTGATTTTTATTATAAAGTTACTGTGTGCGCATTATTCTTATACATGCATCTCACATATTACCTCCCATAATTCCCACAATAACTCTATGGGGTACATATTACTGTCATTCCCATTTTACAGATGATGGAACTAAGACACAGAATGCTGAAGTGACTTGCTTCAGATCACTTGGCTGGTAAGACTGACAGATACATAGGCCAATGAAATCAGAGTGAAGATGAGATACCATGGGCTAGGAACTAGAAAAAAATCTATTTGAAAGAGCTAAATTTTGAGGAAAATCTCAAAGGAGTCAGAAGAGCCTTTCAGAAAGGAGGAGGGTCAGGAGTCAATGTACAGTGAAGAAGCCCCTGTGCAGAGAGGGGAAAAGTTGAGGAGTAAAGGAACACAAGACTCGGTCCTGGGCCAGATTCTAGAAGAGTTATGAATGAAATACCTCCAAAAATCTAAGAAATGCTGAGTAAGATGGACTGAGTAAGATAATCTCCCCTACCCACTAGTGTTTTCCCAGCTTGCTTTGGAGAATCTTGGGCTAAGTGGCCTTTTAACAACAGAATTAACCTGACACACTGAACAGCCCTGTTGTTTTCCTAGTGTCTGATAGTGCTACTGAGTCACTATTCAGAGTTAGGGCAATCTTTTCAGACCATCACTCTTAATATCGCAGATAATACAAGAACGAATACAGAATCAATCTGTTATCTCCATTGACACTTAGTGCCCATTAACTTATTTGCAAGTTCATTGTGTCACTCAAGTTACTAGATTAGTGATGAAATGCAAAGCAGGGCAAGTGATTTTAATGGAGGTGAGGGCATTTTTTTAGGATCCCTAAATCACAGGACAACGGCAAGCCTTTGGGAACAGCAAAGTGATGAACAGGCAGGGAGATTAAAAGATACAGCAAAAGGCCCTGAGGGTAAATTCCACCAACTTTGCAAAGTTTGCCTAGAACAGGCCCAGAGAAAGCTATCAGGGCAGATCTTTCGGTAATGCAAGTAATTGAGTAATTAGTAGGGTAGAAAGTGAAAGGGGTATATTAGTGCTCCTCCAAAGTTTTTTATATGAGGTTCTTTTGCAGTGGTATGCCAGAACAGTTAACAGTTTAGGAATGCCAATTGTTAAATTTTCAAAAAATGTGGGAGCCAGTTCATAAGTTCTTGCTTAATCGAAGTTCACCACCGTTAAAGTATTTACACCATGGAAACTGGCAAATGTTACAAATCATGTGTCTCTCCTTTCGTATCCCCACCGGCCTCCTTCATGGTGGAGATCGAAGCTAAAAAGAGAATGTTTCAAGACCTGAGGTTCAACCAGCTCACCATGTGCCAGTGAAAATTCCCCTTCACTGTGAAAAGAGGAATTATAGCTGCTCTATGAAGGTAAAGAAAGAATATATTCTCTTTATTCTATCATTCCTGGAAATCTTACAGAAAAACATAAATGCCCTCGCTTAATATTTTTAGTTTCCTGCTTTTTTAAGAAGAAAAGATATCATGGAGCCTGTGATTCACAGAGTGAAGAATGAACAACATAGAGAAAGGGGCAAAGAGTTTCGGTATTGCTGTGAGAGACCAGTGGGAAAGGACTTAGAAAGTTCAAACTTTTGAGGAGGGTTAAACACTGTTAAACAACAGTGATCAAGGTGATTCAAATTATATTTCCTTGCAAAATGATTGCTTCTTCACTCTCCACCTTAATCCTCATTATTCCAACTCTTCCTTCTCCTTTGTGACTTCATTTAGTTTTCTGGAACTGTTTTAGACTGAAGAATATCAGAGAAAAGGAAAGGTTTCTAAAAGCCCTGTAAGAGGAACAAAAGCAGATTGTTAGGGGGAAAATGGTGGCAGAACAAAAAAAATGCACTAAGACAATATAACACAGTATTAGTAAATACCCTTGAAATTTCAACTTGAGAAGAATAAAGCCACTTAAGCAGATGGAGGGAAATAGCAGTTTGATGAAACTTTTATAAAATATTCCAGTTACTAAACTAAAGAAACTATTAGTGGCACTCCTCCTTACATTTAAACAGCATGAATAAGGCTCATTCAATAATAAATTCTTATCCTGCAAGCTGTTTGTGGAGTCAAGAAACCTATCTCATGCAGGTGTTCCACGTGCGAAATGCCAAAACAGATAATAGAGGATCCAAATACACTGTATTGTGGTTAGAGGGAACCCTAAGCCCAAAGACACCATAAGAAAAATAAGAGGTTTCCTAAACAAAAGCATGTTTGTGCTTTAGTGCTGCTTAAAGTGATTCAGTTTGTTTTAATCAGTTACACTTTTTGTGCCATAAATTCCATACGTATACTAATTATACTAGTACGATTTGAGTTTAACATTGCAAGGAGAGAGCTTGTTCTGTGAGAAGATAGAGCTTTTCCTAAAGGATGCAAACTTAACTTCAGGTCATTACAAATGAAATTTACTGCAGAAATTATTTGCAGAATAGCTTGAGGGCTTGATTTGGCATGCTCATGTATGCAGAGCTCCTGTAGAACTTATGGAAACTTATGGCTCTTAAACGCCAGCTATTGAAGACAGGCTGCTCACAATCTGAGCCGATGAGGAAAGAAATTGTAGATACAAAAGAAGAAAATGAGTGTTTGGGAATAAAGAGAAACATCAGGCGACACACTTGGTTTACACAAAAGACTATGGGAAAAGCAAGTTGGATATTACTTAGGCGATATGGGGAGAAAAGGAAGAATAATGATTAAAAATGCCACTGCTGGCCAGGCGTGGTGGCTCACGTCTGTAATCCTAGCACTCTGGGAGGCCGAGGCAGGTGGATCATTTGAGCTCAGGAGTTCGAGACCAGCCTGAGCAAGAGCGAGACCCCGTCTCTACCAA
>NW_012147189.1:4408990-4409978 GCF_000956105.1 Propithecus coquereli | reverse complement strand
ATATATATATAATGGGACACAAGTAGGACAGAAAAGACATATTAAAAACTGCCCTAGAAATTTACAGTTTAATTGAGCATAGAATATACACAAAGGAATAATTGCATTATCGTACATTTCTCTCCCATTTGTTATTCAACCAACTTCAATATTGGTTCTACTGTACATATTATTGAAACAGCTCTACTTAAATTTGCAGCCAAAAATAATGTACTTTTTAAAGTTCTCTTTAAAACTTTTAGCATTGCAACATTTAACTGATCTGCAACATGTAACCTTGACCTCTCTCCACATTTTGAAACTTTTTCTTTCTTGGCATTCAATTCATCGTTCTCTCCTGATTTCCTTTATCTCGCTGGACAGTCTCAGTCTTCTTCATGACCCCTTTGTCCTTTGCTGGTCTAATGAAAGTTGGAGCTCCCCAGAAGTCTATTCCTGTAACAATTTATACTCTCAGTGACTTAACCTGTACTCATGGTTTCACTCTCACATAGACAGCAATGACTCTGAATTTCAGTTTAGACTTCTACCCTGAACTCGGGTGTTTATATAAAACCACATACAATTAATATTCACTTCGCTCTCTTATGCCACTTTAAGGTCATAATGCCCAAAATTGAATTTATCATTTTCTTACAGCCTTCAGTAAGCAGGCTCCTCCTCCTGTCTTCCTTCTCTCAGTTGGTATATTTTGATACGGACATACAATGTGAATCAATCAAATCGGGGTAATTGGGGTATCCATCACCTTGGACATTTATTATTTCTTTGTATTAGGAACATTCCAAATCCACTACTTTAATTATTTTAAAAGACTTATTGTTGACTATGGTAACTTTGTTGTACTATCAAATATATTTCATTCTATCTAACTAACTACATTTTTTTTTTTTGCTTGCTCTAAATGCTATTTTCTTTTTTTTTTTTCATTTCAGCATATTATAGGGGTACAGATGTTTAGGTTACGTATGTTGCCCTTGCGCCCCCC
>NW_012147189.1:4399827-4408890 GCF_000956105.1 Propithecus coquereli | reverse complement strand
TGTACTCACCATCAAATTGGTATTAACTGATCAACACATAAATGCACATATAAGAATAACATCTATTGGATGTTGGGCAGGGGGGAGGGGGGAGAGGGAGGGAGGAGGAGGGAGGAGGGGACGGGTATTTGCATACTAACTACATTTTTGCACCTATTAACCATCCCCACTTTACCCAACTCTTCCTGCTACCCTTCTCAGCCTCTGGTAACCATCATTCTACTCTCTGTCTCCATGAGATCAATTATTTTTAATATTGGCTCCCACATATGAGTGAGAACATGTAAGATTTGCCTTGCTGTGCTTGGCTTATTTCACTTAGCATTATGTTCTCCAGTTCCATCCGTGTTGTTGCAAATGACAGGGTTTCATTCTTTTTTGTATCTATATAATATTTCATTGTGTATATGTACCATAATTTTGGTATCCATTCATCTATTGATGGCCTCTTAGGTTGATTCCATATCTTGGCTATTCTACAATAAACATGGCAGTGCAGATATCTTTTTGATATACTGAATTTCCCTCCTTCGGATATATACCCAGTAGTAGGATTGCTGGGTCATACTGTAGTTCTATTTTTAGTTTTCTGAAGAACCCCATACTGTTTTCCATAGTGGTTGCACTGATTTACATTCCATAGTGTATGAGGGTTCCCCTTTCTCCACATCCTCACCAGGATTCCTTATTGCCTGTCTTTTTGATAAAAACCATTTTAGTTGGGGTGAGATGATATCTCACTGTAGTTTTGATTTACATTATTTGCATTTCTCTGATGACTAATGATGTTGACATTTTTTCATATACTTTTTAGCAATTTGCATGCCTTTTTTGAGAAATTTCTATGTAGATCGTTTGTCCATTTTTAATCAGATTATTTTATTTTTCCTATTGAGTCGTTGGAGCTCCTTATATATTCTAGTTATTAATACCTTGTCAGATGGGTAGTTGGCAAATATTTTCTCCCATTCTGTGTGTCGTCTCTTCCCTTTGTTGATTGTTTCCTTTGCTGTGCAGAAGCTTTTTAGCTTGGTGTGATCCCATTTGTCTAATTTTGCTTTGGTTGCCTGTGATTTTGGGGGTATTACCCAAGAAGTCCTTGCCCAGACCAATGTCCTGGAGTGTTTCTCCAATGTTTTCTTTTAGAAGTTGAACAGTTTCAGGTCTTAGAATTAAGTCTTTATTCCATTTTGATTATATTTTTTGCATAGGGCAAGAGAGAAGGGTCTAGTTTCATTCTTCTGCATATGGATATCCAGTTATCCTGACACCATTTGTTGAAGAGACTGTCCTTTCCCCAACGTATGTTCTTGGCACCTTTGTCAAAGATAAGCTCACTATAGATGTGTGGATTCATTTCTTCATTCTCTATTATGTTTCATTGATCTATGTGTCTATTTTTGTGCTAGTACCATGCTGTTTCAGTTACTATAGCTCTGTAATATAATTTTAAGTCAGGTAATGTGATTCCTCTAGTTTCATTCTTTTTGCTCAGGATAGCTTTGGTTATTCTGGGTCTTTTGTAGTTCCATATAAATTTTAAGGTTATTTTTTCTATTTCTTTGAAGAATGTCATTGGTATTTTGATGAGGATTGCATTGAATCTGTAGATTGCCTTGGGTAGTATGGACTACATTTTAATAGTATTAATTTTTCTAATCCATGAGAATAGAATATTTTTCCATTGTTTGTTGTACTCTTCAATTTCTTTCATCAATGTTTTATAGTTTTCATATATAGAGCTTTTATTTCTTTGATTAAGTTTATTCTGAAGTATTTTATTTTATTTGTAGCTATTGTAAATGAGTTTACTTTCTTGGTTTCTTTTTCAGATTGTTTACTGTTGGCATATAGAAATGTTACTGATTTTTCAATGTTGATTTTGTATCCTGAAACTTTACTGAATTTGTTTATCAGTTCTAATAGTTTTTTGTGGAGTTTTAGATTTCTCTAGATATAAGATCATGTCATCTGCAAACAAAGATAATTTGACTTCTCCCTTTCCAATTTGGATGCCCTTTATTTCTTTCTCTTGTCTGATTGTTCTAGGTAGAACTTCAAGTACTATGTTGAATAACAGTGTTGAGAGTAGGGATCCCTGTCTTGTCCAGATCTTAGAGGAAATGCTTTCAGTTTTTCCCCATTCAGTATGATACTAGCTGTGGGTCTGTCATACATAGCTTTTATAATGTTGAGATAGGTTCCGTTTATATCCATTTTTTGAGAGCTTTTATCAGGAAGGAATGTTGAATTTTATCAAATAATTTTTCATTTTCAATTGATCATACAGGTTTTGTCTTCATTCTGTTGACATGATGTATCACACTGGTTGATTTGCATATATTGAATCAGTATTGCATCCCTGGGATGAGACCCACGCCATCATGATGAATAATCTTTTAATGTGTTGTTGAATACAGTTTGCTAGTATTTTGTTAAGTATTTTTCCATCTACGTTAATCAGAATTATTGCCGTATAGTTTTCTTTTTTTGTGTGTCTTTGGTTTTGATATCAGGGTGATATGGTCTCATAGAATAAGTTTGGACATATTCCCTCCTCCTTGATTTGCTGAAATAGTTTAAGTAGGATTGGTGTTCTTCTTTGAATGATTGGTAGAATTCAGCAGTGAAGTCACTGGGTCCTGAGCATTACTTTGATGGGGGATTTTTTATTATAGCTTTTATATCATTACTTGTTATTGGTTTATTCAGGTTTTGGATTTCTTTCTGGTACAATCTTGGTAAGTTGTAGGTATGTAGGAATTTACCCATTTCTTCTAGATTTTCCAATTTACTGACATAGAGTTGCTTCTAGTAGTCTCTAATTATCCTTTGGATTTCTGCAGTATCAGCGAAAATGTCTTTTTTTTTTCAACTCTGATTTTAGTTATTTGGGTCTTCTCTCTTTTATTCTTAGTTGGTCTAGTGAAAGGTGTGTCAATTTTGTTTATCTTTTCAAAAAACCAACTTTTTGTTCCATTGATGTTTTGTTTTTATTTTATTGTTTGTTTCAATTTCATTTATTTCTACTCTGATCCTTTTTTTTATTTCAGCGAATTATGGGGGTACAAATGTTTAGGTAACATATATTGTCTTTTCCCCGCCTGAGTCAGAGCTTCAAGCATGTCAACCCCCTAGACGGTGTGCACTGCACCCATTAGGTGTGAACATACCCATATCCTCCTCCCCGCTCCACCTGTCTGACCCCTGATGAATGTTACTACTATATGTGTACTTAAGTGTTGATCAGTTAATATCAATTTGATGGTGAGTACATGTGGTGCTTGTTTTTCCATTCTTGTGATACTTCACTTAGTGGAATGGGCTCCAGCTCTATCCAGGATAATATAAGAGGTGCTAGATTACCATTGTTTTTTGTGGCTGAGTAGTACTCTGTGGTATACATATACCACATTTTATTAATCCACTCATGTATTGATAGTCACTTGGGTTGTTTCCACATCTTTGCAATTGTGAATTATGCTGCTATAAGCATTCTACTGCAGGTGTCTTTTTTGTAGAATGTCTTTTTTTTCCTTTGGGTAGATGCCCACTAATGGGATTTCTGGGTCAAATGGTAGTTCTACTTGTAGTTCTTTGAGGTCTCTCCATATTACTTTCCATAGAGGTTGTACTAGTTTGCAGCCCCACCAGCAGTGTACGAGTGTTCCTACCTCTCTGCATCCACACCAACATTTATTGTTTTGGGACTTTTTGACAAAAGCCATTCTCACTGGAGTTAAGTGATATCTCAGGGATTTGCCTTTCCCTGATGATTAGAGATGTTGAGCATTTTTTCATATGTTTCTTGGCCATTAGTCTGTCTTGTTTTGAAAAATTTCTGTTCATGACCTTTTCCCGTTTTTTAATGGGGTTGTTTGAATTTTTTCTTGTGGATTTTCCAGAGTTCTATATAGATTCTAGTTAACATCCCTTTATTGGATTTGTAGCAGGTGAATATTTTCTCCCATTCTCTAGGCTGTCTGTTTGCTCTCGTGATAGTTTCCTTGGCTGTGCAGAAGCTTCCAAATGAGGGTAGAAGAAGCCAAACTATCACTCTTTGCTTACAATATGATCTTATATTTAGAAAACCCCAAAGATTCTGCCGTGACACTACTGGAATTGATAAAAAAATTCAGCAAAGTCTCAGGTTACAAAATCAATGTAGAGAAATCAGTAGCATTTCTATATGCCAACAATAGTTAAACTGAGAACCAAATCAAAGACTCAATACCCTTTACAATAGCAACAAAGAAAATAAAATATCTAGGAATATATTTAACTAAGGAGGTCAAAGACCTCTGCAGGGAGAACTACGAAACACTGACAAAGGAACTAGCAGAGGATGCAAACAGGTGGAAAACCATACCAGGCTCATGGGTTGGCAGAATAAACATTGTTAAAATTTCTATACTACTAGAAGTGATCTACAAAGTCAATGCATTCCCTATTAAAATACCAACATCATTTTTTGCAGATCTAGAAAAATAATTCTACACTTTGTATGAAACCAGAGAAGACCCCATATAGCAAAAGCAATCTTAAGCAAAAAGAACAAATTGAGAGGCATCAATTTACCTATTTACCTTACCAATTTAAGCTATAGTACAAGGCTATAGTAACTAAAACAGCTTGGTACTGGCACAAGCACAGAGACATATACTAATGGAACAGAACTGAGAACCCAGATATAAAACCATCCTCATATAGCCATCTAATCTTTGACAAAGCAGATGAAAGCATACACTGAGGAAAATAATCCCTATTCAATAAATGGTGCTGGGAAAATTGGATAGCCATACGTACAAGACTGAAACAGGATCTGCACCTCTCACCTCTCACAAAAATCAACTGATGGTGGATAATAGACTTAAACCTAAGGCATGAAACTATAAGAATTCTAGAAGGAAATGTTGAAAAAATTCTTATAGACATTGGCCTAGGCAAAGAATTTATGAAGAGCCCAAAGGCAAGCACAGCAACAACAAAAATAAAGAAATGGGATCTGATCGAATCTGCTCCGATCTTTATCGTTTCTTTTCTTCTTCTAATTTTGGGTTTGGTTTGCTCTTGTTTTTCTAATTCTTTGAGATGCATAATTAAGTTGCTTATTTGAAACTTTTCTACTTTTTTGATTTAGGCACTTATTTCCGTAAACTTTCTTCTTATTACTTTTTTTTCTGCAGCCTGTAGGTTTTGATATGTTGTGTTTTCATTTTCATTTGTTTTGAGAAATTTTTTAATTCCTTTCTTCATCTTTTCATTGGTCCACTGGTCATTCAGGAGCATACTGTTTAATTTCCATGTGTTTGTATATTTTCCAATGTTCCTCTTTTTATTGATTTCTAGTTTTATTCCATTGTGATCAGAGAAAATACTTGGTATGATTTCAATTTTTTTGAGTTTTTTAATGTGGCCTAGCATATGGTCTGTCCTTGAAAATGATACATAAGCTGAGGAGGAGAACATGTATTTAGCAGCTGTTGGATGAAACATTCCGTAAATATCTATTAGGTCTATTTTTTCTTTAGTGTAGTAGATTAAGTCCGATATTTCTTTGTTGATTTTCTGTCTGGATGATCTGTCCAATACTGAAATGAAGTGTTAATCTAATAACTTCAATCAAACATTTTTTCTTGACCCGGACCTCTTATTTTATAGTCTGGCTTCTCCAACAGCCTTCTAAATGGTCTTCCCCTTTTCCCTATTCTCTCCAAATAATTCTTTAGATGGATATGTTATAAATATAATTCTGATTTTGTCCTTCCTTTTGAAAGAACTTTAATTTATTCTAATTTTCTTGAGTAAGACTTTGAATTACTGAGCATGGCATAAAAAGCATTTCACAGCCTGTCCTCTAACCCCCTATCCAGTCCCGTATCCCCATTCTCCCTTTTCCTCCTATTACAGGCGAACTTTAGAACTTGGTTCATGTGTCACTTCCTCCAGTGAATTTCCTTTGATATTCTTTAGATATACTCTTCCCATCCAATGACTAACCAGGACCAACCCTGCTTAGCTTCTGAAATCAGGTGAGATAGGGTGCATTCAGGGTGATATGGCTGTAGATTCTTCAGATATACTCTTATAGGACCCAAGAGTTGTCTCTACTACACAGTACATGAGTCCATTGCATTATTATTTTTTCTTGTTTATCTTTCCCATTGCACTTGGAAGCTCTTGCAAGGCAAAGATCATTTGTCATTGGTCTTTGTGTCACCAATATGGAACAAAATATCTGGTACATAGCAAATGTCTAGTGAACAACGGATGTTTTCTTAATGACTGAATCTGAGGGTAAATAGTGCTAAATCTATTAGGAAATGTACTTGGATAAGGGAAATGAAATTTGCTCCTTCCCACCACAACAAAATCATAGCAGATTACTCTAATGAGTGTTTCGTATCTTTTTCATGTAAAAGAAATTCATAGGTGTTCATCAAGCATTGGTGTGACAGTTCCAAAATTATTAGATCCAGGATCTTTAATACTTCTCCTCTGTGATTAGTACATGGCTTTCACACTTTAGGTCACTTTGTGATCCAGGATGGCTATTGCATTTCCAGGCTTTATATCTGTATTCTGTGCAAAAAGAAAGAGGAATTAGGGAGGGTGCAAACCAGGGCAATGCTCACCTGAGTGAATTCCCTTGAAGGGACTTTCTAAAAGCCCCACTTAATCCTTATGCTTGCTTTTCATTAGTCACCACTATCTGCGGCACAGCTAGAAAAAATATAATTTTTAGATGGGCATAGTTCCTCTTGGAATAAAATTAGCATCTGTCCATATAGAAGGAAGCAAAGTAGATTTATTGGGAAATTGTTAATATTGACATGAATGTCAAAATGAACTGTGCCAATGACCAATTCTATAGGAGTCCTGAAAATAATCTAATAGTTGAAATGTCCTTGCAGCAAGGGAGATGGTAGGATCTGTAAATGAGCTCTGAAGAATGGCTAAAAGTTGAGTAGTCTTTACCATAGAATGGCATTTTGGGGCAGAAAAACATCATAATATAGTTTATAATTAAAGATCAAGGGTGGTAGGTTTGGGGTATTTATTGTTTGCTACTGGTGTTTTCTCTGCCAGACTCTGAGCTCTTCAAGAATAAAGACTGTATCCTAATCATTTCATTTCTCTAGTATATAATACCTCCTGGTACCTAGTAGATTTTCAGTGAATTATGCTCCAGGATTGATGTGGATAGATTAGAAAATACGTGTAGAGAATTTTTTGGAACACACAGAGCAAGTTTATTCTATGCACAATTGCAGGCACTGGAGAATTTTTTGAGGAATAACACAATGAAAATGATGTTTGCAGAGAGCTAATTTCATGATAAAGGCTCTGGAGAGGGCCACTAGGAATATTTCAGAGGTTCAGTTTGACGAAGTGAAGAATTAAATTAGAAGGGAAGCAATAGACAGTAAAAATGGAACGGTTAAAGAAATTCTTTGGTAGCAATTGTTACCCTCGTCACCTGTTATTCCCTTTCCTTCTTTAATTTTTCTCTATATCAATTATCACCTTCTAATACACTGTAAAATACAGTTAATTTTTAAAGACTCTGTCTTTGGGGCCAATAAGAATTGTTGTGAATTAGTTTGTTGGATTTACAGTGCTAGTGTAATATCCAAGTTAGAGAGATAGACCTGGAGTTGAGAAATAAATTCAGAGCTGGAAATACAGATATAAGAATTATTAGTATGGAGTTATTTATTGAAGCTTTGAAATAGGAGCAGCTCTACAGGAAAGATAATGTACAGTGATATAAAAAAAGGCAAAAGAATAGCTACTATGGATAGGATTTCAAGTGATAGTGATCAATGATATTTGCAACCATAAAATATTCATCCTCAGGATGAAGTGTATATCTAAGCAAAGTCTAATTTGTAGACTATTTTTCTTCTTCTCCTTTCTCCTACAGTCAGGGGAAGCAGGCCTTGTTAACCCAGGATAGACTCTAGATCAGGGTGGGAATGGCACTTCTATTTGTATTTCCAATGTCTGACTCCAAGTGGCTTTTTACATTGTGTATATGTATTACTTTTATTAAATGAATTAAATATAAAAATATATAAAAGATAATATTGATTATGTAGCCCTGGGTACTGCCATAACAAGTTTGTTAGACAAAAGCAGTAGGTTTTTGAGATATTGTCTAGCAGTAACCAAACTTCTGAGAATGATATGGTCTGAGTGAGAGAATGTGGCTCTGTTGAATCAGTTTCTCTTAGATTTCTTTTTCCTTGCTCTGCTTTTGGAACTCCTTTCTTTCCCATCTCTTCCCACAAGTACATCCTTGGTGAGGTGGGTATTAGTAAATGTGGGATTCTGGGGCTGTTTACACTCTGGTTGAAGCATATAGCAATTTCTCTTTGGGTCTGTTTCTTCTCACATGCTATAGTTTGCAATGTAGCAAAATGGCTAGGTAAGGTTAATTTTTCAACTGATAAAATTTCCCGTATGTATTGTATGTACATATATATGTATGTATGTATCTAGCTATATGTCTATCTTTCTATCTATAGTATTTTTACTGATAAAACATTATTTTTCCAATTCATTTGAATATTTTAAGTGACAGGAGTTACTAGTTACTAAACACAGGAAGATAAGTTTCCAGCCTTATAAAAATTAAATTTCTCATATGGTCTTGTCTGCATGAAGAAAATGCAAAAGGCAATGTGGTAAATAGGACAGATTTAGAAGAAAAGAGCCAGAGGACCATGATCCTGCTGACTATACAAATGATGCTCCTATGACAAGAAGCTGATTGTCTTTTTAGAAACCTGATAAAGACAATTGAGAAAAGGGATCCTTTAGAAGTGTCTGATTGAGGACCACGTTTGCTAACTAGCTATGGAGCTGAGAAGCACAGCAGCAAGTACAACACCAGGAAAGGGAAGACCCAAAGGAGTTGACTATATAGCAAATTCAAGTCAACAAATATTTATTGAGAATTTATTTTGTTCTAGTCATGGTGAGCAAGAACGTCATGTCTTTAAGAGAAACTTGCAAAATGGAAGCTTAGAAGTGACATCTTGAAGACGATTTTGTTAA
>NW_012147189.1:4298977-4399347 GCF_000956105.1 Propithecus coquereli | reverse complement strand
CCCGTTCTGCTGCTCTTGTGGTGCTCCACTTTGGATAATGGGCTTAAGTTTAATCCAGGAAAGTGTAAGAGGTACTAGATCACTGTCATTTCTTATGATTGAGTAATATTCCATTGTGAACATATACCAAATTTTGATAATCCATTCATGGGTTGACGGGCACTTGGGTTGTTTCCACATTCTTGCAATAGTGAATTGTGCTGCCATAAACATTCGGGTGCAGATGTCCTTATCGTAGAATGTTTTGTGCTCGGCCGCCCCGCCCTGACCGCGCCGATCCCGTGCGCCCTCGGAAGTTTCCAGTGTCTTTAGGTATAGTTTGTCCTTGAAAGAGAAACCAAGGTGCAGAGTTGGCGGTGCCATCACCTTGTAGATTTCTTTTCATAATAGTGTTTTGCTAATCCACTGGGTTTAGGCATACATTTGGGTAAAATAATGCTTATCATTGTGGAATGATTAACTCCTTTAGTCATGGTCTCAAGAGGAAAGGATTTTGTCCTGTTATTTGGTCCCCAATAAGGATAAGAGTTTAAACTAAAAATTAAGCTAACAGTAAATGTCCCATGGTAATTTGCCAATAAATTTTATTGATTTTGCCTAGTAGATGAGATAACTTGTCAGCTGTAAATTACTCATATCTGATCAGAGTAAACTTATGAATGTTTTTCTAACTAAAATGTCCAAAATTACTTTAAACAATAAATCCTTTGGTTGGGTTCAGGAAACTTAATTTGATTTAAGGTTTTTGCGAGGAAGGCATCTGCAATTCTGCAATCTGCAATTCTGATTCTTATTTATAATATTTATTAAAATAGGCTTCTGAAAGTTAGAGGCAGTAATAATTACTTCCAGACATCCCTCTATATTTCCCTTCTAGCCCTAACGTATTTTATAATTTCTACTTAATAAAAAGTCATTCTATCATTATATGGTAAAGTAGCCTGGCATAAGGATTCTAAAAGCAAGTTTCAGGCACAGATTTATTTGCTTTTTACCTCTGTTTACATTTGACCCCAGTTTTAACTGCAGAAATTATTTATGAAGTTCTTTTTTCCCCTTCTTGCTTGTGAAGCAGCTCTTGGGTCTGTAAGCCATAGAGTACTGTGCTCATCATGCATATATTTAGCACCCTAATCTCTGCAACCAGTTTTAGCTGCTTGTTATACTTTTCTTGACATTTTCTTGTATGCTTTTTGACATCTGCTTGCAAACTTCTGCAGCCTTTTCAATCCTGATATTCACTTGTTTCTTCTGATGTTGTTATCATTCTCCTTAGATATGCAGATGTGTTGCTTTCCTTCAAGTCCTGTCCCTTCAGTCTTTCTAGAAAGACTGTTCCAGAGACCTACCCACATTACCTGCTTATTTGTTTGTTTCTTTGCTTGTTTATTGTTATACTGTTTTCTGCCTCAGACCTCTAGCATTTGACAAATGGCATCATACTCTTTTGTTTTGAGAATCGAATGACTTCAGTTGACTTTGTAATGTAATCCGCTTGAAAAAAACCACAACAAAACTGCAATGGATAGTATTTCACAGAGAATAGTATTTAATATCAGCTTTCCCAATTGCTCTGACAATATTCATTACAAAACTCTGTTTCATCAGAGAGCTCACAAAGTCTCATGAAATGAACAGTTGTCAGAAATGATTTTATAAACTTAAATAATTAGCAACCTAAGGTGCTGTCTCATCAGATGGCATCATTTTGTGTCAACAATCACTCTTTCTGATTTTCAAAGCTGAATTAATCATTTATTTGCCTCTAATATTGTGTAGATCTACGACATTATCTGAGTGTTTGGTAATGAACCCCCAGTACAGTGCAGTGCTTTCTTTAGATCTCTGAATATTTCAAAAGGCAGAATCTTTTGTCTCTCTGGAAATATGCCACACTTGTAATGCAATTTATATCTTTGGAATAGATCCTTGCAGGGATGGAAGCACACAGCACCCATGATTTCAGGTAAGCCAAAACGTATCTTTAGACCCTGAAACAATCCCCCATAGTAGTTCACAGATTTGTGAAAGTTTAGATCTAATGCTGTATTTCTAATTTCTGAAACAAAAGCTCTCTTGTTTCTATGTTCCAATTATCAGAAGACATTTAGGTAGTAGTTAATTGGTAAAAATCTGTCAGTGCTGAAGGTGAAGCTGTAAGGAGCTCAGTTTTCATCGATGTTGAATGGCGTGATGTCTCACACATAATATTTAAGTCAGTAGCTTAACCTCCGTTGTATATTTAATGCAAGATAAATTACCAACACAGCATTTTGAAGTATTTAGGTAACTCTGTGTTTGGATTGAGTTTGACTAGCAGCAACATATTTCTTCTAGGAACATTAATTTAAAAATTATCTTTATACTTGATATTGTCTCTACTCAAGTCACGAACGTTTGACTTTTTAAATTTAGACATTAGATTATAGGGGTGGTCTGAATTTATGAAAGATCGAAAAAATTACAAATGACCCAGCTTTAAAAAAATATTCTTCTGTAACCATGATAATGAAATAATTCTTAAGCAAAGTTAAATAATATTTTTCTTCTTCATTAGATTTTGGACATTTTCTTTACTATCTTGGAGGAAAAAAATGAAGACAAGAAAAAGCATAGTTTTCTTGAAAAATTGATGCCTCCTTGGCTCTTTAAACATTGAGCTAAGTACATGAGTTATTGAGGTGAAATAAGTTGCTTTCAACAGTTGTTAATATATCATTAATAATCATACATGCAATAAATAACAACATATGAGTTATTTCCTAAGAGATATATGACTGCAAATTGCAGTAACAAATCACAGCATGTGTAAAGAATGCTCATTACTCTAGTGTGTACAGAAGCTGTTTTAACAACTGTATTCTTTATGGTGAAGCTCACCCTAATTAGCCTTGCAGATTCCTTAGGGAATGTGTGCAGAATGTTTGACATTGTGATGCCAGAGCTAAAGTGGGGGAGGAGGATATCATTTCTGTACTGAGAAAGCACCAGGCCACAAGCCTGGCTTTCTATTCAGTCACTTGTTTTAATGTATGCATTGTGGTGAAAGTAAATAGCCTTTTCAAACAAGTAGATAATAACGGTGTTTGGAATTAAATGACTAATTAAATCAATATTAAACATGTAAGCTAGACGGCAATGTGGACTAACAATTTTTTCTCAATGGTGTCCCTTCCGATATAGAAAGTATATAAACCAATTGCATGTCTGTATGTGCTTGAACACCAAAATTTGTAGCCACAAATGTAAGAGGAACACAATTCCTGGTCTCTGTTGTATTTGAAAGCTAAGTGGACGATATGTATTTTTTAAATTAAAAAAAAAAAGCAACAAGGTTGAAACACACAAAAAAGCAGCATGTTTTTTTTCCCTTTCAATGAAACATTATATGTGGATTCTGCTGCTCTGTTAGCTTATAGCTTGTTACTAAATCAGACCTTTCCTGCAGTGAAAAAAATTGCATCTTTTCGTTGTAATCCTTGACAGCTTAAAGTTTAATGGAGGCAGTTTTTTTTTAAAGGTATATAATGGGTTGACACCATGGAAGGCTGCTGAGAGCTCACAAACTCAGAAATAGCATGAAATGCAATAAGAACAAGCTCTTGCTGATTTTTTTAAATCATAATTTTCTATTCTTGATAGAGAAAGCAAGTGAAAGAAACAGTTAGCTTTTGTTGTCTTAAAGTAAGTTGTTTGTCTCATCCCAATCAAATGACGCTCTTCTACCCTGGAAGAACTTCAAAATGGGTATTTGTTGAAAGGTAAGAGTAAGGTGATGCAGCCATTAATAGAGAGAAAATAGACATCTGCCTGAAAGGAACAGTCAGTAGAACATGAATTGCCAAGATGAGAACTCAATGAAAGGAACAAATTTCTCCTCTTTTGGAGAGAAGAAGCAGGCAAAAGTAAACCAGCACTCGCTGACAATATCACCCTGCTTGACACGCAAAGGTCATGCACGCTTGGTTACAGCTAAATTTACAGATTCCAGAATACCTTCTCCAGATAACACATGTTCAGGAGTGTGTCTGAGGAGGGTTCAGAGATTACACCTGTAACAGGCTTTAAAACAATCTTGACAGGTGGCACCAAGATTCCTCTTGGGGAGAGATAATGCTTTGGTTTATCTTGGTTTGGTTCTTCTTGGTTTAGAATAATTCTTTGATAAATGTTTGTAATAATAATGTGGTCTGGGGTGATAAGTCAAACTTTAAGGGAACATGATGGCTAAAGATAAGGAAAAAAAGATGGGTATAATAATGCATAGGAATATGAGAGGCTAAAAAAAGAGGGGAGTAGAGGAAGTAGAGGAGAGAAAAGATGGTTGAAAAATATAACATGGCACAAAGTTTTTCCTCTTTTACTAACAAAGCTGTTTTCTATTTAATTTTAATTTCTTTGAATAGTTGTAATATAAAGCCTGCTTCTCTACAACATTCAGTAAAATCTGTCACATGCACACAAAACACCTTGTATGAGTAGTATTTTATGGAAAATATAGAAAGAGAGAAATGGAAATGTTCCTTAAATGAATTAACATGAAAGAAAGAGAAGGAAACATCCATAGAGGTGACGGATAATAGCAAGAATACCGAGCAAAGGAAAATTGGAGTGAAAAGTAGCTTCGGAAAGGAAGCCCTGGGAATGTAGAGAAACATCCAGTGGTTGGGGAGGGATTGAGCCAATACCTAGGTGATAGACATCATCAACACTGTCTGCTTTGTGCCTGCATCATGTGTTTGCCCAAGAATGTTTCTGCCTCCACAATAAACACAAATCCCTCGTGGGTCAGATCTTCTGGAGGGTCATGGACTATTTTCTTTTCCTAAGTCGGAACCAAGGAGAAAATGGCTTTGAAGGGTAATACAGGTAGATGGTGGTGTTCTATAGTTGGTTATGGTTGAAGCCTAATGGAGTTTCTTCTCTGACCTGTATATCCAGGAAACCAGAATGTGTTCATGCTGAATTGAGAATTAAACTCAGTTCATTGAAACTTGGGGCCAGATTCTCAGCATTTGAGCTTTGGAAAAAAATGAGGAATGTTTTGTAACCACATACACCATATATAGACGTGTGTGTGTACATGTGTTTGTGTGTGTGTATTTGTATATCTTAATTTTAGTTAGGCGCCTATTTAACCAGAAGAAATTCGTTTTAAGCATGCTACTTTATACTTCTTTTGAAGAAAAGTAGTTACTCTGATTTGAAAGTCTTATTTTATATTGTTCCATTATACTTCCTGAGATCTTGCTCAGGAATTTCATTAAAATTCAGTGCAAGTATGAGACCCTATGGGGTGGCAAAATTTATGGCCCTGGAAATTCTAATAATACTAATTAATTTTTAATGTTCGTTTTGAGAACAAATTGTAATGCTAGTTCTCAGGTTGAGTGATTGCTCTCTACAGAACAGTTCAGATTGCCCTCAACTGTTGAAATAAGCAGATTTAAAATATTGCTCATCACAGAATTTTAAAAAAATAGACTAGAAAAGCAAGTGGGGAAACTAAAATTGACAATAGAAGGTAATCTTTAAATGTGTTATGAGAGAACTTTCTAAGCACATACTTTTAATATTTTCAAAAAACTTCAATGAATTTATTTAATAAACATTTATTGAGAACTTACTGTGAGCCAAACAGTATTGTAGTACATAGTAGATATTCATGGCTTTAGACCTTGATTACTAAAAATTTGAACTTTCAAATTTAAGTCATATTTTAATTATCTCTTTTTAAAATACCTATGATGATGTCTGGATGTGTTAAAGTTTAGGTACAACCTTCTACATATTCTTTTAAATGTATCAACAGATGTAAATCAATCCCTAAACTAAATTTTGCTTTGTTATTTATGCTCTTCAGTGTTTATCTGTATCTGTATTGAATGCAGAAATTGTACATTTAAAAACATACTTTAGTATCTCTTAAAATAATTATAATACTAAAATAAATTTTGAGGGATTGCTGGGCTTCTAGGTTACAATATGCAAATGTAAATTGATAGATCACAAAAGTATATTTAGCTCCTACAGTGTTTGAACTTTTCTTTAACATTGGGTATGACGAAATGTTAAAAAAACATGAATTTCTAACTTAAATAATTTATAGTCCAGTAGAAGGAATTTCACATGTAAGTGGTTTACACTATAAGGCAGGAAGCAAGAGGTACTGCAAGAGAACTGAGAGAGTAGCATATCAGGCATGAAAAGTTATTTCCAGTTCCTGTGAAGGTTTCCTAGAGCTGTACTAGACTCTGACAGATACACTGTAGCTATGGAGAAATATGGTTAAAGGAAAGACTTTAATGGTGCTCAGAGCAGTGTGGAGAAAGTTAAGCAGATGAAAATCACAGTGAGTCTACAGGGAAAAGCAGGCACTTCATATTTGTGAGGATGTCAAACCCGTGAAGGAAAGTGATGGGCAATAAACGCAGCATAACGGGTCAAGGTATGAATGCTCAGCTGATAAATGTGAACCATATTTGGTAGAAAATGGAGAGACCCTGCAAGTTCACAAGGACAGCAATCAATGTTAATGCTACACCTTAGAAATATTATTTGACAGTGGTGTGTGGGAAACAGAAATGAGGTGGTTCATTTATTTATAAAGGATTTTTGGTGGCACAACTAGTGGCACATATTCTATTCCACTTTTGGTGTGACCCATTTTGATGTGATTGCACACATAGTCAAGAACCAATTCATATTCAACTGATTTGTTACTACCTTTAAAAAGCACCCCCTCCCTTCTGGGGGGTTGTCTTCCACTAGCAGGAAGAACAACTGATTCGAGAACAAGCCTTTTTTTTTTTTTTTACAAACTTGTTAGCATGATTAAGATCATTAAATATGAAATGTTTGATTTTGAATCAAAATTGTAGTTTATTATATTCCAAACAAGAAGCAATACAATTAATCAAAGTAGGCACCTAAACTATTGACACAGTTTTGCCACGTTAATAGTAGCTTGTTTATGCCAGCAGCAAAGAAGTCTGGAGAGCGAGTGGTGATGAAATCACAAAAGACATTTCCCCCAACTTGTTGAGAATTGAATATTTTTCCTTGCAAGAAATGATCCAAAGCCTGGAAGAAGTGGTAGTCAGTTGGTTCAAGATCTGGTGAATATGGTGGATGAAAGAGTTTCCAAGTTTAGTCTCTGTAGTTTGAGCAACTTTGTTTGTGCCACATGTGGGGAAGTGTTGTCTTGCAAGAGTATTGGCTTATCTCTATTGACCAATCTCAGCTGCTTAGTTGCAAACATCCTCATCATTCCATCCAATTGGTTGCAATAGACATCTGCTGTAATCAATTGACCAGGTATCATGAAGCTTTAGAGGATAATACAAGCGCTGGACCACCAAACAGAAAACATTAGTTTTTACTGATGAATATTCAGTTTTGGACTGTGTTTCAGCACTTCGCTTCATCCAACTACTGTGCTAGATGCTTATGATTGTCAAAAAGTAGCCATTTTTCATCACACATAGCAATATGGTGTACAAATGGTTCACCTTTATGTGGTGTCATCAAGGAAAGGCAATCTTGGAGACATTTCTCTTCTGAAGCTTGTTTAATTAATGTGGAACACATCTGTCCAGCTTCTTTACCTTGCCCATTTGTTTCAAATAGTCCAATACTGTTGGAATAGTAATGTCAAACCATGCTGCTAATTCACGAGGAGGTTGAGATGGATTCGCTTCCACTACAGCTTTCAGCACATCATTATCCACCTTGGTCTCAGGTGGCCCATGTGGCTCATTTTCAAGATTGTTAATATAATCACCAGAATGGAACTTCTTAAACCATGGACCTACTGTGCATTCATTAGCCACATCCTTCCCAAACACTTCATTGATATTTTGAGCTGTCTGCACTGCGTTGGTTCCATGACAGAACTCACATTCGAAAATAACATGCATTTTTAATTTATTTATGGTTTCACAAAAAATTTCTCTAAAAAAAAATGGAAAGATAATCACAAGCCAAACCAAGCATTTGAAAGACTGAGGATGTCCCTTCACAATAAAAATAAAACAAGAGGTGTCAAAGTGAAATGTCAGAGATCTCAAGTGTCTAATTTTGTACTTAAGGAATTCGGACATTTCACACTTAATAACCTTGTTATTTAAAACATACTATATTTAGTAAGAGACAAATAGGCATGATTAAAGTAAAACACTGAAGCCACCATTTCTTGGGGGTATCCAGGTGTCAGTGACTGTGCTAAGCCCATTATGTGAATTACCATATTACTCTTCAAACCTACCATGTGAGAAAACCAATTTATTATTCTCATTTTTTATATTTGGAATTCTAACTCTTAGGGAAGGAGAGAGACACCAGATTACAGCTATATAACCAGAGTAACAAACTGGTAGAAATCCACAGGTTTGCATTAAATAGAGATTGCTAATGAAATAATTAATGTAGGAAAATAACATAAATGCCAGACACAGGAAACAATAATGCCCATGGTTTATTGAGTACCAGCTGTGCCAGTGTTAGCTGGGTTACAGATACTATCTCTGGACTGTTTAGTCATACTTGAATACCAATGTCACATCTGCAGTATGACCATGGATCACAAATACAGGCACGTTTTGGGAGGAAGTGGACAAATGGGAGGTGGAATGTTATGATGTGCAAGCTCTAAACAGGGAGGCTTCTGTTTGGTGTTGTTGCTTTAGTCAGGCCTTCCGTATGACCCATTTTGATGGCAAAATATGAGCAGAGTATGGAGAAACTGGAGAGGATTTTGAGAGGAGGAATCAAGTGAGTAAGATGGTGGAAAATATTTCCTACATAAACATTAGGACTATGAATCAGTATTGACATAGTCGAGTGCTGCTTTTATTACTGATTGTGGGACTTTAGGCACATTATTTATCCCTTTGAATTTCAATTTTACATCTGCAAAAGAAGACACTCCTAGAGGTTTCTTAGAGTAAATGTAAAAGTTAATGAAGCACAGGTATTATCCTAGGCATAATTGAAATGGGAAGAGATTTTGTTGTTGTGGAGGGAATGACATGTAGAAGAGATCCAAGAAAAGGGCAGAGCATGGGGCACTCAGGGAACTACAAGTGCATAATTTGTTAAGGCAAGAGTAGTGATGACTATCAGGGAGTATTTGAAATAAGGACGAAGAATTAGCACTTAGAGAAGACACTAGGAGAGTCTGTATGTAATAGCGACTAAGAGCATGGGCTCAGGAACCACATTGTCTAGATTCAAATTCTCCGTTACTGTTTATTTGTTGAATGATGTTGGTCATGTCACTGACTATTTCTTTAACTCTATTTCTTTATCTTTAAAATGGGCACAACAATGGACCTACTTCATGGCACTATTATGCACATTAAATAAACTCATCCTGTTGAAAGAAGCCATTAATTCATATCTAAAACAAAAACTGAAGTTATTGCTTGGTAAGCAAAGGAGAGTAGTTCTTATAAAATATAGTCTCCATGAACAAACTATTAGGGGTTTAAGGAAGTATGGATCTCAAGGACTGGCAAACTTTCAGAAGCTGGAATGTTTAGGGTGAACTTTAGCGATGGAGGGATGGTTGCCGCAGTGTGGCTCTTGTTGCTTGGCTGACTCTTGGAAGAAGGGACACTGGAGTGAGGCTGCTATATGGGCTGCACTTCAGAAGCATGGTTGCTGGTACAGAATTGTTGGATAGATTAAGATGGTCTGAAAACTGGTTCTATTGATTACTTGTTATTGTGACCAAAGTGCAATTAATCCTTTTATTTCTTGAATACAAAATAAAGGATCATTTTCTTCTCAATTCATTTTTAGTACTTAGAGTAGTGGCTTCACATAAATGTTTATTATTATTAATATTTCTATTGATTTATTATTAGAGTGGATTGGGAACTTTATTTTCATTTAATGATAAAAAAGGATTGTTTTTCTTGAAAACAATAAATATTATCTACTAAAGGATTTTTAGCAGTAGAATGACATGATTAAATTTGTCTTAAAAAACAAAAGCATCTCTAGTGATATGAAGGTCAATGAGAAAAATATATGCATAAAATATATTTTATTTCTCTAGGTATGTATGTGTCAGGAGTGTTGATTTCATATGTGTTTTCTATTGAGTCACAGTGGTAAAAAATGAGGAAGGGGAAAAGGAATAAAAGTTACTCTATAGCCTTGTGGCAAAAACACCTCCCTCATCAATTTTTACCAATAAAAATAACTCACTTTGGAAGTTCTAAGGGATTTTCACATTCGGGGGTAAAAGGAAAATCAACTAATGCTCTAGTTTAAATTAAATGAAAATTCATTATACAAATTATTGTTGAATTTGAAACAGGTGTTCCTGTCCTACTTAGGAAGGTAAGAAATGAGAAAATTGCCACAGATTTGTTATTGATTTAAAGTGTTCTTAAAGTCAGGAAAAAGTTAATTCTCAGAGCTATATGTCTAAGTTTTCCTCTGAGGAAGTCATCTTTAATAAAGAGAATTTACAGAACATCAGAAAGAAAAGAAATGACAGAGAAAAAGATGTATCATTTGTAATATTTGGCTCTGCAAAATGGCAAAATAATCAGGGAATTGAGATGCTACTGGCTCCAAAGGAAAATCTTGATATACTAGTTGGTGCCACCCAAATAATGGTGTCTCTATTGTCTGCGCAATTATGGAAATGCCCACTTCCACCCCTAAATGTAATACGGAGATTAAAAATCTAGGACAGCTGTGGGGAGCTGTCTCAGAGGCTTTCATTCCAAGGCCTGAGAAGGGGAGCACAGAAAGAAAAACATTACACATGAATCTGTTGGTAGGAATCTGTCTTCACAAAACTCAGCTGTTTGCCTGCAACTGTAAGAACACTGATGAGATTGAGTAAGAGTACTTTCCTTTTTTTATTGACCTCACTTAGAAGAGATTCAAGAGATCAGAGTATTCTTACAACTCTGAAACTGACCACTTATAATAACACAGTTTGAAACATAGTTCTCTACAAAACAATCACTAGCATATAACTTTATTTTCTTGTAGTATTCCGCTTCTGTAAGCATGATGTTGCATGATATCCCCAATGCTCTCATGACAGTTTGAAGAAAGGGCAATCTGGTGAGAAGCATGCCATGGAAGTAAAGCACACTTAAAGCTCAAGTCTGACTGCAAAAACTAATTCTAGATCCAGTAAGTCAAGTATTCAAAAATCAAATAAATTGTGTAGTTGCTGCATAATTTTCCCTTCCCTGCACAAATTTATGCTTATTTCAATTCATGTAGTCATTCTAAGCTCACCTCTATGTATCTCCCAACAAAAGGCAACCATGTCCTGGCTGTCCTCCAGGGAAAATAAAATTTGAGTGGACTTACTGGAGTATAGATATGCTATATTTTTATATTAAAACATGACAAAGTTTGGGCAGGCGCCTATGCCTTTGAACACTAGCAATTCACTCCAATAGACTCCAATAGGTCTAGATTGTAAAAACAAACATGATTCAAATTAGTAAAGGATGGGTGCCTGGTTTAGAATCTGTCATAGCCAACACTTTTAGATGGGGTCTAAGATAGATTCATTATTTCCAAAATTCTAATTGAGAGGTGGGTAATTTTAGCATTCAGATATGTATTAATTGTATTAGTCAGCATACAATGCACCTGTAATAAATATCACAGAAGAGTGACATCGGTGTAGACAAGTAGTTGTTAAGACAGGATAAAGTGGAAGTCCTACTATGCTTCTGGGACTGACCCATACTTATCTCTCCAACATCCTGCATTACCACCCTCCCTCATTCAAACTTGAAATTCCAACTACAATGAGCACTATTCACTCCCAAAAAGCATCTCTTTGGAACACTATCGTTCTTCTTCCCTGGGTTACTATCTATTCATCCTGTTTGTTCTCAGTTGAGTTACCTTGACAAGTCATCCCTGATGTACATGCCACTCACTCCCTGAAGTTAGGTGGCTCTCTCATAGATAATAACTATGCTATAATTTCCTTCTTATAAAGTTTATCCTATAGTTAATAGTTTCCATGTTATATAACTATTACCCCATGAGGCTATAACCCTCTGAAGACTAGAAACACTAGCTTTCTTGTTCACCATTGCATCAAAAGCTTTATTCTTGTGCCTGGCACATCATAAGTACCCTAAATATTTGTTGATTAAATAAAGGTTTATATTTGAAGCATATGTAAGCTGATCAAGTGCTTTACAAATAGAATATCCCTGGCTAAATATTGTCTTATCCACCATGGCTGTAAGTCACTGGAGTTTTAACGTAGTTTTCAGTTTAACTAGTTTAAGATGACCAGGAGTGGGGAAACTTCAATTTTCTTCTGACAATCCCAATTGGATTATTTCAGAGAATCCTGAGAAAGCCAATTCAGTTTATGTTCATTTTGATATTAGATTCCCGTGAGCTGTCAAACTTCTTTACAATATTATTCACTGTTACAACTATAAAGTACAACTCTATTTCTGGTCAAATCATGTCCACTGAAAACCATGATCACAAACAAGCCATATTGAAATATCACCCTTGTTATTTCATGGTCAGAGTAATATTAGAGTTATTTCCATCATGAGCTTTTTACTCCATTTCATTTAGTGAAGTTCCAAAATGTCTTTTATAAGAACTAGTAAAGCAAGTTTGCTTTTCTAATGATGCATAGTCAATTAAATCTGTTGGCTCACTTCACGAATCCTGTGTCATTCAGTAATGTCTCTGTATCTGGATAAAGTTTGGAAACCATAGCTTGAGACAAAAGCTTATACTTTATTTTAATTTGAGGAAATATGGCTTTGCCTGGAAATACATAATTTTCAACAGTGCAAATATGGAAATGCTTTATTCACCGATTTTCTGGAAGGAATAATGATTTTTTTAAAAGCATGTGTTTTTTTTTTTTTTAAGTAGATGATAATGAATGTAAATCATTCTACAAAACAATGGGAGCTTATTTTTACATTTGTTTGGGATTAAACCACATCCATAAACTGCTTCCACATGTATGCTAATTAACTCTGCAGCAGAACCAACCACCCTACTTGGAGGATTATAGACAAAAGCTTTATGAAATCTTACCTTTCCAGTTCAACATGTATCAGCATATTTCTGGTCTACAAGGTTCAGTTATAAGTAATTCTATTTGGGGTCTCTTTTGGCTCAGGGCATTGGTAATAAGACATGGAATCTTTTCCTCGTAGATAAAAAGATTGAACACAAACCAGCCTGATGTAGACCCATAGTTATTATTATTTGATAGCTACCAGGAGTAGATATAAAATGAATTAGTGATTTCCTAGCAAATACAACTTAAGATAAAAAAGTCACTCTTCCGTTGGTGTTATATGGCACCAACAGTAGCAAGTCCAGCAGGCCAGAGATTTAGTGGGAATTTAACAACATGCACAACCCCAGAACTGGAAGTTTTAAGCCAGACATTAACAGTATTATTTCAATAGCTTCGGTAGGTTGTAATGTGCCTAAGCCATATTTGGAAGGACTTGATTGTATCTCATGTTTGTTAGTTAGCTGTAAAAGAGTAAAACGAAAATGAAATGCCCGCACTTTGTGAGGGTATGTTTGTGTGTGTGTGTGTGTGTGTGTGTGTGTGTGTGTGTGTGTGTGAAAGAGAGAAAGAAAGCATGCTTTAAATATAAGCCCCATTTACTACCACAAATTACCAGAGAAATGGATTCTAATATTTATTATACGAATCTTCTTTATTTGTTCATTATATTAGTGTTTTGTTTCATTTTGTTTTGGAGTAGATATATAAATTAAAATTTTAAGAATTTCAAGAGTATGTGATTATACTTTGATTGAAATACAAGTCAGATCCATCAAGATAGCAGTTTATTCCATAGTTTCCATTATCTTTGTATAATTTTCATAATGATTTAGGTAGTAATTACAAGCAAATAATTCCAGTGATCATATTAACCTATACCTTTCAAGTTTCTCAGGCTAATACAAAATCTCAGAATTCCCATTGTTGTTTCATTCTTTCATTTATATACTTATTCAACAAGAAATTTCTGAGCATCAGCCCTGTACCAGATACTGTGCAGATACTGGTTATTCACAGGTGTGCATCAATAAAAGGGATGTGTTACTTTATTTTACAGAGCTTTCAGCATAGTATGGGGTTTGTGTGTGTTTGTGTCTGTGTGTATATGTAATTAAAAATTATGAAAAATTTTGTGAAGGAAATTAAAAGGTTCTATGAGAGAGAATTAAGAGGAATTTACATAATTTAAAGAGAAGTCTAGGCAAGGCCTATGTGAGTATTTGCACCCCTGAACTTGGCACCTTCACTATGTTAATGACATTTGCTTGGCTTAATGAACACCTAACCAGTAAGAGGGAAAAATGTTTTGTCTTTAAATGTGCTCACTTTGAGTAGCTTAGGGGTGTTTTTATCTGCAGGTCAACATAGTTGACCACTGGCTCCCAAAATAATTGAATCACACAATCCTCAAAGAGTGAAAAAATGAAAGAGACAAGTGTCTAGAGTAACATGCTCTTCATGTTGTACCTCCCACTCCTGTCCCCAGACTTCAAACACCCCCCGTATAAACATACTCTGATTAGAGTCCTCATATTCATTAGAGACATGGAAATATTGTGAGATAATACTACAGTTAACCTACTTGGACCAGGGGATAACTTTAAAACTGAATTTCAGATTTAAATAAATATTTCAGGCTTTTTTGTGTTTTGTTTTGCAAAATTGATGTTAATGGGAGAAATGGGTTAACATTAGCCTAGTTAGTATTGTGTTTCTAATACACAATTCCTTCTAAAAATTATTTTCCTTTGTCTACAGTACTACGTGTACTTTAAAATATTACATTGTATCAATTATACACTTTGATGGTAAACAATAAATTGGATGATTGAGCATTTACAGATTGTAATAACCTAAAGGAATGTGAAATTTTATTTTATATCAAATATTTCTGCATTCTAAGTAAAATTTCTTTTTTTTAAATTGATGTGAAAAACATCTTCCAAATTATTACCTCATCAGTTTCTTTGCCCACCCTGGTCTTTATGTTGTGCAAGATTGTGAAGTGAGTATCTATCACCTTATCGTGTCAAATGGATATGTTGGATTGAGATAAAAGGAAGATGGTTGAGATGAATTTTAATCCCTGTGTGTTTCTCCGCTTTACAAAATTATATATATCTGTAGAACAAATACAATGAAAGAAAAAAAAATCTGGGTCATAATTACTACCATCCACAATAGAAAGAAAAGACATTTATCTTTTCAGACTATAGGATCCACTGAAATAGGTCTGAAAGGGTCTGAAGCTTCTGACAAAACCACAACACTGGGCCCAATTAACAATACCCATTTTTAATTAACAGTTTCTGACTCTTTGCCATTGAAATATTCACGCTCTAGGTGTGAAATGGCAACCCCCATTTGTCATATCTGTCAAAATTAATTTTGAAATCCCATGATCTTCCTTCCACAGGATAAAAGTGAATAACTAAAACATACTTCCTACCTGCCAAAGTTCAGTTCCAGGACAAAGACTAGGAAAAGAGAAAACTGGTTGGGTCAGCTTTAATAGTACAGCTCATGTCAATCATTTTCAAGTCATTTCTAGTGCTACAAACTATGCCAAGATTTATTACATATTTAGGAGAGGGCGTGAGAGGCATTTGAAAGTTCTTATCTTTAATTCATTTTCATTTTTCCATTCAAAAAATTGTATTAAGTACCTAACATGTGTTCGAAAGTAACCTAGGCTTATCTTCATAGATTATATTTAATCCCAAGGCCACAAATATAAACAAAACAATGTCTTCTGGAGGACATTACGATCAAATAAAGAAGAAATAAACCGCCAAATTTCTGTATCTGTGAATATTAGGAATGACAGCATGATCTCTTTATGAAGATTTTTTTAAAGTATAGCACCATCAGTGATAGTGTGGTTGGGAAGAATGTTAAAATAAAAATAAAGAGCAAACAAGCTGCCTAGCCCTGTGTAAGAAGACTTTTTGTAAATGGAGTCTTCTACACATAAAGAATTTGATTGGATTTATTATTAATGTTAGAATTGGAATCATTCATGTCTATTGATTGAGCATCTAATAAAATAGTATTTTTTGCAAATAAATAACGTGGTATGTCTTATTACCTCATTTGATCCTTCCAATCTTATGAAGTAGTAGTAATTTTTTTTTTTTATTTCAGGATATTATGAAGGTACAAACATTTTGGTTACATTTTATGTCTTTGCCTCATCCAAGCGAGGATTAGAGGCATGCCCTTCCCCTCTACAATGCTCACCGTGTCCATGAGTTGTGAGTTTACCCCTCCAATCCCCCTAATCCCTGGAGAATATTATTACTGTGTGAGCACCATAGTGTTGATCATTCAGTGCCAATTTGATGGCGAGTACATGTGGTGCCTATTCTTCCGATCTTGTGATACCTCACTTCGGATAATGGGCTCAAGCTTTATCCAGGAAAATGTAAGAGGTGCTAGATCACTGTCATTTCTTATAATTGAGTAATATTCCATTGTATACATATACCAAATTTTAATAATCCACTCATGGATTGATGGGCACTTGGGTTGTTTCCACATCCTTGCAATAGTGAATTGTGCTGCCATAAACATTCGGGTGCAGATGTCTTTATTATAGAATGTCTTTTGCTCTTTTGGGAGTAGTAAGTTTTATTACACACATAAGAAGATTAAACTCAAAGACCTAACTGATTATCCTAAAGTTATAGAATTGGTAAGTGATAGAGCCAGTACTAGAATGATTAATTGACACATCCATTCGTACATTTATTTATTAAGTGATGATTCTATGATTTGAGTTATTGTAAATACAGAGATGAGTAAAGCAATTGCCCTGACCTCAAAGCATTTACTTTTTTTTGGAGACAGAATCTTGCTCTCTTGCTTGGGCTAGAGTGCCGTGGTGTCAGCCTAGCTCACAGCAGCCTCAAACTCCTGGGCTCAAGCAATCCTTCTGCCTCAGTCTCCCGAGTAGCTGGGACTACAGGCATGCGTCACCATGCCCGGCCCGGCTAATTTTTTTTTTTATATATATATATTTTTAGTTGTCCAGATCATTTCTTTTCTTTTTTTTAGTAGAGACGGGGGGGGTCTCACTCTTGCTTAGGCTGGTCTCGAACTCCTGATCTTGAGCGATCCACCCGCCTCGGCCTCCCAGAGTGCTAGGATTACAGGCGTGAGCCACCGTGCCCGGCCCAAAGCATTTACTTTTGGCAGAGGTGGGAGTTGTGTTACCTTAGAAATCACGATAAAGAGGAAAAAATGCAATGAACACGTTAAACCATGTACCAGGTGTAGCACAGACGAAAGAACGAATGCTATATTTTTCCTGTTGACTTTGGGAACAAGTCCAGGAGAAAATGACATTTTCTGATTGATTTTATGATTATTTTTTCTAAGTATCTGCCTTCTTTGTCCATTCTCTATAAAACACAGTTATCATTAGTCAAGAAAAAGGATCTAAAAACATTGCATTGTTCCAGTGCTCGAGAAGCTTATATTCTAATTAAAGAACAAAACACCACCCTTGAAGCGAGAGAAGAACTGTGCAGTTTTCAAGGTTGTAATCATTGCCTAGGTCTCCAGTTAAACAAAAGGAAAAATAAAGGGCGGTACATGGAAAAGCTGTCTCAATCCTTTACCACTGGGATATTTACTTCTAATAAAAGGAGAGTTAAATTGCATGTATCATGGGTAAAAGCAAACTGAAGGGGTTAAATTCAACAAAAGTTGAATACCTGGAAATATGCTGGTTTGTTTAAAGCACCATATTTTTGGTGGGCAGGAATATTAAAGAGATGAAATCCCTCCAAGATGAGGGATATAATTGAGATTAGATCTATTGTTATCCAAACTCTGACACAGAACGTAGATACCCAGAAACTCACCCACTTAGAAATTTGAGGCTTTCTATGATAAAGGCATATATTAATAATTAACTTGGCTATAACTTTTTCCCCTTATTTTATATGTTGATTGTTAAAATATTAGGAAAAACAAATAGGCAAAAGGAAAACAAAATCACATGCATAATTTTTCTACTGCTGATTGGACACATATCCACATTTCAGTGTGATTATATTGTGTATGATTTAACACAAATTTTATGTTTTATGCCATGAATGTCATCTAAGCTTTTATTTTTAATGGTTGCATCTTATTCTTTGTATCTATATATCACACATTGCTTAATCAAGCAGTCTTTTTAAAGTACTTCCAATTTTTCACTATTATAAATAATAAGCATGCTCATAGCTAAATCTTTCACACTTTCATGATTGTTTCCTTATGATAGATTTCTGGAACTGTAACTATTCGATCAATGAATGGTAAACATTTTAACACTTTTTATATGTATGGTCAAATCTCTCACAGAAAATGTACTGATTTACAACTGCTCTGGTACTATGAAAACATTTTTTCCAAATTTGGACCTTCATTAGATGTCATTTCCTGCTTCAAAGGCAATATTTATATTTTATTGTTTTAATTTGCATTTATTATTTATTGGTGATGTGGAATTTTTTCCTCTGTATTTCTTCTTTTGTTAATTTTTGGTTTCTCCTTTTCATCCCAATTCTTACTGGTGACTTTTTCTTCATTTGTGAGAAATATTTACATTTTAATTATACTGTTTCTTTGCCCTCATATATGTTCCAAATATGATGGGGCTTTTTATTTTGTATTTTTAATAGTGAAATTTCACAAATTTTTTCCTTTATGCTTTCTACTTTGGTAAGATCATATATACATTTTTTAAAAGTCAAATAACAGAATTAACAAATGCATTTATCCTATTGTCTTTATTTAGATCTTTAATTCATCTAGGATTTTGATGTATGGTGGTGATATAAGAATCTGTTTTTATTCCCCAATGGTTAACAATTTTCCCAGTGCTCTTGAATTCTTTCTCCACTGATTTGGCATACAATATTTATTATATCCTCAATTATTAAATATACTTTTATCCCTTTGTGGTCTTTCTCTTCTTTACCATTGATCTATTTCTGCTTTTTAAAAATATATTAAGTCTTTAAAGTAATTTTTACATATGGCATAATGTTACTTTTTAAAATAATTCACAGATAATCTTTCACATATATCCTCCAGAAAATCCTTTGAACAGTTTTATCAGATATGAAAAAACAAACTTTCTGATATATTCTTTATGATTGTATTAAGTTCATAGATTAATTTGGGGAGAATTGACATCTTTATACTATTTAGTTTTTTTATCTAGGTACAGGTGTCTCTTGACATTCATTCAGTTTTTTTCTGTTTTCCTTAGGAAATTAACAACTATTGGTCCTAGAAGAACTTGTATTAGAGAAACCCTAGAATGTTATCATGCAGGATTGCAAAAACTGCTGTAATACCCTTGAATGAATTACACAAAGGATAATTCAATCTTGAAAATGTTTACATCCTTTTCTTGGAAAAAATAATTTGGCTGTTAAAATATTGCCAAGTTAAACACTGTCTAGAGACAACATTTATGGTAACCAAATGATTATTACTACTAGTAGTTTTTAATTAATCATGTTTTTTCTCTAAATAAACGTAATTTGCTGATAAATATGCTGTGAAGTTTTCTTGTTAAACCAAAAAACAAATGAGAAAAACAAAAATACTGAAAATAAAAGCAATATTTGATGTGCAGAAAGACAAAATACCTCAAAAGATCAAAATGGTGAACTAAGACTTCTGAATTAGATGTCTATACGAGTAAATGATGAATACGTGGTCACTAACAACAGCCAGTACTAGTGTTAGGAAGGTAATAAAATTAGGTACTTATCATAAGGCATAAAACATAAGATCAAAAATAAATATTTGGAGTGTACACAGGTATGAGTAAAGGGTTCAGGATCTCAGGAATGAAGAACTTTCTAGTAATGTGAGTGCATGGAGAAACATTTCTATATACATTCTAAGAAACTATACAAGGATAAATTTCAAGTGCTGGCATTTGAAAACTTTTCTATTGGTTCATACTTTATAGATAAAACTCACGGAGGTTAAAATTATAAAATTTTATAAATTTTTTTCTGTGTAATTTCTAACGGCAATAATTATTTTGTATTTTTTTTTAATTTCAGCATATTATGGGGGTACAGATGTTTAGGTTACGTATGTTGCCCTTGCCGCCCCTTCCCCCCTAAGTCCGAGTTTCAAATATGTCCATTCTTCAGGTGGTGCGCATTGCACTCTTTGTGTATGCATATACCCGTCCCCTCCTCTCCCCTCCCCCCTGCCCAACATCTAATAGGTGTTATTCTTATATGTGCACTTATGCGTTGATCAGTTAATACCAATTTGATGGTGAGTACCTGTGGTGCTTGTCTTTCCATTCTTGGGATACCTCACTTAGTAGAATGCATTGCAGCTCTATCCAGGAGTATACAAGAGGTGCTATATCACCATTGTTTCTTAAAGCTGAATAGTACTCCATGGTATACATATACCGCATTTTATTAATCCACTCATGTATTGATGGACACTTGGGTTGTTTTCACATCTTTGCAACAGTAGCTTATTAAAACATGATTGTAGACCTTTGATTTGTTTCTGTTTAATACAAATGGATTGTTTTTCTGAGCCAAATCAAACTCACATTGTATACCTTGAGACCAAAGATATGCATTAGCAATGTAAAAGAAGGTAATAAAAAGTCATATCCAAGACATGCAAAGAAGCAGAAAAGTGTGACTCATAGAAAGATAAAAAGCAGGCAATAGAAACCGGTTTTGAGAGGGCCCACATGTTGGACTTAGCAGCTTTTAAAGCTACTACTATAAATCGATTCAAAAAACTAAAGGAAATTATGTTTAAAGAATTAAAGTATGATGACAATCTCTCATCAAATAGAAAATAACTGTAAAAAGATAAAAATAATTCTTTAAATGGTAAGTCTGGAGTTGAAATGTATCATAACTGAAATGAAAAAAAAATCACTAAAGGGTTTCAACAGTAGATTTGAGCTGGCAGAAGAAAGTGGTGAAGTAAAAATAGATCTACAGAGATTATGCAATATGAAGACAGAAAGAAAAACTGAAATAAAATTAACAGTCTCAGAGGAATGCGGGGCATCATTGAGCATACCTTCATAAATGTACTGAGAGTGTAGAGGAGAGCAGAAAGAGAGAGGAGCAGGAAAATTTGAAGAAATAATGGCCAAAATCTTTCCAAATCTGATCAGAAATCTACACACTCAAGAAAATCCCGAACTCCAAGTACTTAAAAAAGATCAACACACGGACCCATAATAGTCAAACAGTTCAACAGAGATAAACAGAAACTATTGAAACAATAAGAAAAATTACTCATCATATGTAAGTAATTCTTAATAAGATTAACAGCTAATTTAACATAATAAATAATGGAGACAATAAGGCAGTAAAAGTACATGGTCAAAGCTCTAAAAAGAAAAAATAAATTGATACTCGAGAGTTTGATATGCAGAAAACTGTCTTTCAAAAATGAAGGTAAAATGAAGACATTCCCAGATTTAAAAAAAAAAAAAATCTTAGACAGTTTGCTGTCAGTAGATTCACTTTATAAGAAATCTTAAGGTAAGTTCTTCTGGTTGAATGCAAGTGACAATAGACAATAATTCAAATCCACATTTAAAAAAACCTCAAGCATCGGTAAACATAATTATGTAAGTAATTATAAAAGACAGTATAATTGCATATTTCTTGTCTTTTCTTCTGTTAACTGATTTAAATATCAGTTGCATAAAGTGATATGTATATAACTGTACTGTTGATTCTATAACACATAAAAATACATTGACAATGAAAGCACAAATGAAATGGGTGAGAACAAAGCTGTATTGGAGCAAGAAAATGACAATACATGGTAACTTAGATCCACACGAACAAATAGAGAGATTGGAGAGAAATGAAGAGAAACAAAAAAGGAAAAAAGATAAGGTTAGTATAATAAACTATGTGAATATATATTTGCTTTCTTTTCCTTCTCTGAGACTCTAAAAAACATTATGTATGTATACATATATGTATTATATTATACCAATGTACTACTAGGTTTGTAACATATATAGATATAATATGTATAATAGAATAAAAGGAAGAGAGAATAGAGCTATATAGGGCTAAAGTTTCCATATCTCACTGTAATTGTTAGTATAAATATAAAGTAGATTCTGATAAGTTAAGATGTATCTGTAAGCCCTACCAATAAGAAAATATTCCAAACACATGGTAAAAAGTTATTAAAAAATTAAAATATTACACTAGGAGGTACTCACTTAATGGAAAAGAAGGCAGTAAAGGAAGAACAGAGAAAAAAAGACATGAGAGAGAAAAAAGACATGAGACATATAGAAAACAAATTGGTCAGATTGATAGCTGTGAATCCAACCGTATTAATAATAGCATTAAATGTGAATGGATTAAACATTCCAATCAAAATTCAGATGTTGTCAGACTTGATTTTTTAAAAAACCAAATAAATCTATGCTGTTCAAAGAGATATATTTTTATTTCAGAAATACAAATAAGTTGAAAGAATTGAATTGACATCCTATCAAATATTGAAGTTTCTACTACATAAATAAATGTGTCAATTTACTTAATTCTTCTTTAATTTCTCTCAGCAAAGTTAGTTTTTGTTAAATTGATTCCTAGTTTTTAAAATACTTTAGGATGCTATTGGAAGTGATAGTGTTTTATAAATGTTATTTTCAATTGGTTGTTGGTGGGATAGAGAAATATAGATAGTTATATGTGGACCATAAATCATGCAACCTTGCTATGTATATTAGATGTATATACAAATAAGACTATTATGTCTTCTGGATGGATGACTCCTTTATCATTATGAACTGTCTCTCTTTAATGCTAGTAATAATTTTTGACTTGAAGTTTGCAGTTTCTTATACAAATGTTTCTCAACTTACAATGGTATTATTAATATGTCCCAATCAACCCTTAACTTGAAAATATTGTCAGTTGAAATTGCATTTAATATTCCTAACCTGCTTACCTTTAATGTGCTCCTATCTTAGCCTACAGTTGGGCAAAATCACCTTCCAACACAGTCCAGTGTAGAGTGTTGGTTGTTTACCCTCATAGCAGCCTGCTGACTGGGAGCTGCAGCTTGCTGACACTGCCCAGCATCAGGAGAAAAGTACTGTACGCATGTCACTAGCCTGAGAAAAGATCAACATTCAAAAATCAAAAGTACAGTTTCTACTGAATGTGTATCACTTTTATACCATGGTAAAGTTGAAAAATCGTAAGTCAGGGACCATCTGTTATTAATATATCCACATTGCCTTTCTTTTTGTTAGTGCTTGAGTGATTTGTTTTTTATTCTTTTGTTTTCAAACTACCTATATACTTACATTTAGAATGCCTAGTGTAAGCAGCATATATATATACATGCATATAATTCACCTTCATAATTTCTGTCTTTTAAGCACAGCATTTAGTTGATATATTTAATCCAACAATCTTGCTCTTTTTTTGTTCCCATTTTCTGTTTCTTTTTTCTTAAGCTTTTGCATTTTTTTAATTTCCATTATTTATGCTATTGCTTTTTTTAAGCTATACTTTTTGTATTTTTTGGTAAGTAGTCCTTACAATATGCATTAAGAATTATCTTGAAGGCTGGGTGAGGTAGCTCCTGCCAGTAATCCTGGCATTCTGGGAGGCCAAGGCGGGAGGATTGCTTGAGCTCAGGTGTTCCAGACCAGCGTGAGCAAGAGTGAGACCCCATCTCTACTAAAAATAGAAAAAAAATTGCCAGATGTGGTGGCATGTGCCTGTAGTCCCAGCTACTCGGGTGGCTGAGGCAGGAGGATCGCTTGAGCCCGGGAGTTTGAGGTTGCTGTGAGCTAGGCTGACACCACGCACTATAGCCCAGGCAACAGAGAGAGAGAGACTCCGTCTCAAAAAAATAAAATTAAATTAAATTAAAAAAAAGAACCGTCTTGAATATAAGAACTTTAAAACCCTAAAAAAAAAATAAAATAAAATAAAGCTGAAATTCAACCCATCTCTCTACCCCCACCCCACTGTTAGAATTTTGGCTACCAGTTCATTACAAATTTTCTATGCATTGTATCATAGTAACAGCTAACACTACTATACCAGTATTCTAAGCATTCTACAGCACCATCTTTTACCCTTTTATCTTTTTTAAATCTTTGTAACAACACCATGAGACAACTACTTTACATAATTATATTCATATATTTATTTATAAAGGATCTACAAAAAAAAAACCTAAAATTTCATTTACTTGCTTTCCTGCTCTTTTCCTATTGATGTTATTTATTTTAGTTCTACATATGTACATTTTATATAATACATTAATATACATTAATATAGTTGCATTAAATACATTAAGTATTGTTGCTTTTGAAAGTCAATAGCCTTTTTAAACATTACTAGGATATTTACCTTCTAGTTACTTATCACTGCTTTCTGAGGATGTGTGCTTCCATCTTTAATAATTTCCTTTTAGTTAGAACCCTTTTTAGTATTTTCCTTTAAAATTTCTTGTAGTTTGAGTTTGCTGACAACAAATTCTCCCAGCTTTTGTTTGAATATGTCTTTCTTTTGTCTTTATTTTTGAATGATACTTTCACTAGGTATAGAAATCTAGTTGACAGCTATTTCTTTCTTTTTCAGTCATCACTTTAGAGATGGCATTTCATTATCTTCTGGCTTGCATTGTTTCTGATGAGATGTCAACCATCTTTTTTGCTGTTGTTGTTCCTCTGTAGGTAAAGCGTCTTTTATCACAGTCTATTTTTAAGAATTTTTTTCTTTAAATTTGGTGTTCTGTAATTTGACTATGATGTGGTTAGTATAGTTTTATTTGTACTTATCTTGCATGAGTTCTCTGAAGATTTTAGATAATTAGTTCAGTTTTTTAAATTATTTTTCTTTTTCTTTGGGGACTCTGATCATACAAATGCTATATTGTCCTATGTGCCTCTTACAAGATGTTCTTAGATTTTTTTCCTTTTTTTAATCGATGTGATTAAATTTGTGTAATTTCTATTTACCTATTTTCACATTCATTGATCCTTTCTGCTACTCTATGTAGTTTACTATACTTAGCTCCATATCTAAAAAAAGTCTTAATTTCAGATTTAAAAAAAAAATTCAGTTCTAGAATGTTGATTTTTAGATTTCATTTCTCTATTGAGAAATGGAAATTTTCCCCATTATTTCCATCTTTTCTTCCAATTTTTTTAAGGTATTGAAAAATTGTACTTTTAAAGTTTATAATCTACTAACCCCCAATTCTAATTTATTTCTTGGTCTGCTTCTATATAATTTTTTCTTCTTCTCGTGTCTCATCATTTTTGACTGTACGAAGGATTGCATATTTAAAAGAACCAAGGAATCTGGAATAAAAATAATTTTCTCCAGAGAGGGCACGTCCCTTTCTCTGTCACATGCTGCTAGGGTAAAGAGTTGTCTATTTTGATCCGAATAGGAATTCAGCTAGGCAGAGTCTGGATTGCAGCCCGAGTTTCAGTTTGTATCTGATTTCAACTGTATTAAGAGTGATATCCACCTTGAATGAGATTACAAGCACCCTCTGGAAGAAATCTGGGATTGAAACACTACAAGGCTGTAGAGATTTCCCTCTGTTTTCCAGCCTAATCCAAAGCATTCTGTGCTGCCACACTCTCAGCAAAAGTCCCTTGGGGAAGAAGAATCAACTTTGACTTTGGGAATATTATAGATTCCAATCCAAAATGCCAGCCTATGCAACTATTAAAAATTCTACCGTATTTCTCAGCAGAGTTCTTCAACTTACGGCAGGCCCATTTCTTGCCCACTTTATCCCAACATGGCTAATACTCACTCAGAGTGAACAGGTGCTGGTGGTTGCTGACAAAAGTGGCTCTTTCTTCCCTGGAAACTAGTTATTTTAATTTCTTTTTCTATAACCTTTTCTGACATCTATCTGTATACATGTGTGTGTGTGTGTGTGTGTGTGGTTTTTTAAATTTGTTCAAGTTGTTGTGATGGGAATTATGATCACTTGTACTTCCTAAATGAATATGGAATTCCCCAGAATACCAGCACTTTATGTATTCTCACTTAAAATCTTAAAAAGTAATTAATATACTGTCATTGATTGTATTTATTACAAAAAGATTGTGTTTTACAGGTGATAGCACTCTCCAGAATGAAGTCAATAGTGTGTCTGTGTCGTGACAACAGCCATTGCTTACAGAGTTCTTACCATACAGCAGGCAATGTTTCAGTGCTTTACGTACATTACTTAATTTAATCCCCACAGCAACCCTAGGAGTTAGGGACTGTTATTGACCCTATTACACACATGGGGAGACAGAGGCGTGGAGAATTTAGATGACCTCTCAAAGCCATATGCCTGGTAAATATTGGAGTCAGGATTCAAATCCAAGTATTCTTTCTCAGAGCCTAAACTCTTGCTCACTATATCATTTTGTGCTATTAAGTAAACATTTTACCTAGTTATTTTCAGCGTTGTCCCTCACTCCTCTCTCTGTTCATACTCTGGAAATATGTGTTCTATAGTCCTCCAATTATATCATCCTCTTTCCTACCTCACTCTCTTCCAGGAATTACTTCTATTTCTTATTTGTGTTTATCTTTTGTTTAGAATTCAGCTCAGCTTAATTACCTCCTTCAGAAACTTTATCACTCAGTTAGAATTAATAATACCCTGTACGTACATTTACCTTAGCATTTAACCTCTTCTATGTTATGTATTTATATAGGTGTGTTTCACCCATTAGTATATATGACCCTGGAGAGTAGGGACTAACATTTATTTCTTTATATACAATGCCTAATGATGCTTGACATATTATCATCACTGAATATGTGTTTACTGAATTAACTTCAATTCCTATCTGTTCCTAAAATTCACTCTCAATGGGAATTTCAAAGGTTAGAAGTCTCTGTGGTGGTGTTTGGCTTATCTTGTTCCAAAAGTTAAAACTTAATAGTCTCAAAATAAATGTTGTCATACATTATGGGAGATCATCTTGGCTAAAGTTAAAATAGTAAGAAATGTGGTTATTTAAAACTATGAAATTATTCACTTTTTATCTGTTTTTAATAGCTAAAAACAAAACTCAAGTCTCCTATTTCAAATTAAAGTACTACTCACTCTTAACTAATAATACCTTTGTGTGCCTGACACTTCAGGTGGAATGATTAAATTATGCACCTGCAGAAAGATCTCAGAAAGCATTGACAGGTATTACAAACCTACTATGTTCCTGAGAACTTTAAAAAAGTACTGTATTTCAAAATTAAGACATTGATTTCAATTCACTGTTTCTCTTGTATTAATATATGACATTCTTCCTTTTCTTTTGATTCACATATGGGCTGTGAATTTTTATTTCCTTAGTTTTGCTTTGGTTTCCATAGAATTTATCTCTTAGAATTGTGCTATTCAGATTTGTTAGTTACTTTAAGCAAGGAAGTAGAAGTATAGAACCATTTTTTTGTTCACATGAAAGAACATTTGAAAGGACATTTGCCTTAAAAAATAGGGCTGGTAGTGGGCTGCACACATAGATTAAGTCAGGGCAAAAAGTATTTAAAGCCCCTCTTTCCAGCTTTTGCATATATAGAATATGTCTTGCTGCATTGCATGGGTTAAATACATTTTGCTCTGCTGATTTGTAAAGTTGAAGTCCTCAAACAGAAATTTGGGGTAAGCATCCCAAATAACTTCTTATTTAGCTCTTGCAAAGTTGTTTATGCTTGAAATCCTCTTGGATTCTTTTTATGCTCTGCTGGGGTTGTATATAGCACCCAACTGTAAAAACTGCTCAGAGTGCTGATCCCAAGAAAGAAGAAACAGAAGGTTTAGTTGTGACATCTTGGGGTCTAAAATTGGTGGTTCAGTGAGTGACTTCCATGTTCGTCTTTGAAATTACTTTCTACTCTATTTCTTTCTAATCTAGATTCTTTGTTTTTTAGATGCCCAACAAGGAAAAACATAGACAGAAAGCATGTGAGTATTGTCTTTCTAAAACTGCTAGACGCGCTTTTTCTACAGAACAGAAAAGAGATACACAACAATGGTTTGGCAAGCATTTTCTTGGATGAAGGTGTCCAGCATGGGAGGGAATATTTCTCAGGTGTCTTGAACAATACTGCCACATCAGTTTACCAGAAAGATTGTAGAATTTTATGTTAAGACAATTTATCTCATCTCCTAAAAGGGATTGTTGCCTCAATGGGACTGTCTTGTGAGTTGAATTTTCATGCAACAGGAAAAGACTTGTCTGCTGATTCATTTTCTGTGGCAGTCAATGTCCTCTCCTCTCCAGGGGCAGTAGAACCCACTAATTCCAACGGCTTGTCTTCAAGTTTGAATCTAGAAATTATCCCCCCTCCCAAATAATGTCTAAAATCAGTGTATCATAATTGACGCCTTCTTTACTTTCAACCTAATCTGGGCCAAATTTATTTTCTCGTCTCTTCTACAATCAGTAATAATTACCTACACTCCTTGGTAAACTGTTTTTCACTGAGAACATAATAAAAAAGACAAAGAAGGTAGTCCAATTTCTTTTCCTCCCAACTTATACCTCATTATATGTGTCTAAAAATTATATATGATGAAGAAAGGAGAAAAAATTTATGTGGATATATATGAGTGTATTTATATGCATGCACCCTATGTTTATACAGTCATGCATTTATTCATTCATTTAATTTAAAAATCACTAATGCTTATATAGCAATGAAATTTGTGCTTTGGAAACAAGTCTGTTTAAAATATTATCTTCTAAGCTATGTGAACTTGGGCAGGCCGATTAACTTCCAAGAGACATAATTTTTCATATGAAAAATAGAGATACTAAGATCTGTCTTGTAGGGTTGCAATAAGGAGCTGCTGATATAATAATAAAACATCCAGCATTCCTGAAACATGATAGAAGCCCCAAAAGTGGTAGTCACTAATATTTACTCTGCTATTCCTACTACTTTCTAGTCACTGGACGAAGTGCTTAGAGATACAGAATCAAAGAAAACATAACATCTTTTCTCAAGAGACTCAAAATCTAACGAGTAAAACTGAAAAGAGCATCAACAATAAAATATAGTATGAGAAGTGCTACTAAAAATATTAAACAGGTGTGCCTTTGAGTAAAGTGGAGCAAAGCAAGAACGTGGCTGGTAATGACCGCCAATAAAATGTATATCTTTACAACTTAATTGAAAATAGTTACCAAGGGGACTTTTATTCTGGATATTAATTATTTTTAATTTTTTGGCTATATTTTTATTATTTAATTTAGTTGTTTTTGTTTCTAGACTAGGGTCTATAGTACGTTTGTAAAGCTAAGTATGGGGAGTTGTTCTGCTTTCGGACTTGAATATCAGAAAAGGAGGAGATGCCATTTAGAAATATCATTTAGCTTTGGAATTATAAGGAATGCTTGTCCCAACAAAAGATCTCTTAAAATATAATAATGTGTTTTGGGACACGCGCATTGGTGTGGGCTGCTTACAAAGTGAAAAATCAATTGACTTCGTCAAAAAGAACTTGGGATATATAGAGATCATCAGTATTTTCCTATCGTTCCTGTAATATTGAGGTAATTTCCCCCAGTTTCAAAGCGTTAACATATATATTAGTTTAATATTATAGAAGATTCTGTAAGATGCAGTGGAGCAGTTTGCAGATAACGCTAAAGTTCTGAGCTATAGAAGTGAATGGGATCCAGACCACAGTAAAATACAATAACCCTAAAGGCTGTCGGGAATCTGGATCAACAGCTGGACTTTGAAAGGATGAAGCAAGCATACATATACCTTTCTCCGTTATTGTGATGTGGGTGCCAGAACCCACATGTGTAAGTTTCTCGGGATATCACTCTCTACGATTTTTGAGAGAGAATTAGAAGAAATCGGGATAGTATGAGCCTTTGGCTGACATGGAGAGACAGGAAATCTGATGTTTTCATTAAGTACAAGTGAGAATAGCTGGGCATGAATAGAAAATGAAGTACTTAGAGGTGGAAATAAAATAAGAATAATGTCAAACTAAAGAAAAAAACACAAAGAATTCAAGCATGAATAAGAAACAGGAATGCTTAGGAATCGAAAATAAAGAACAAATGGAAGAAAACAAAACCAAATATATAAAATTGATATTAATACAAACCTTTTAAAGAAACAAAAAAAGTCTTATCTAAAATAGTCTTATTATAGCTCCTTTCCTTATTTTTCTCCCTTAGATTCCAGATTTGAAAAAAAAAAAAAAAAAAACATGTTTTTCTCCGTATTTGCTTGCTATTTTTCATAGCTAAGGAAGTGGGGGAGGAAAAGATAAAAATCACCCAAGGTGAGACATCTATAAGGAGCTGAGCCAGGACTTTGACTCAGATGTACCTGAATGCATCACACCATTTGTGCTCTCCGAGTTTTAATTGTGTATTTTTACAAATTTTGGGAAAATATAGCCAATTACACACAGCTTAAAAATGTTTTCTATTGCAAGTATTTGTGCTATAACCTCCTCTTTAATCTGTTTGCCCATCTCACTTTGCTGGTCTTCTCTGATGCTGGAGTTCACTTAAGTTAAAATTTTAGGAAATTGGATTTTTAATAAGATTTCTTTAAATGGTTTCCATATTTATCCAATCTTGCAATTCTCAACAGTATGTGGAATAGGAAATACAGAGCTTAAGAAAAAAAAAGCTTATTTAATTTCTGGATGAAAACAAAATTTGGGATCTTTGACTGCTAAGATTTGGATGCAATGCTGGCAACCTAAATCTATCAATAGCCTAACATGACACTCTTCAAAAAGGGCTTTTTTTATTCTCATTATGAGAGTAATGTTTCCTAAGTTTCAAAGAATGGTCCTTTGCCTCTAAGTGTTTTCAGCTTGACACATAGGTCTTTTCTGAAGTCCATTAATTCAGGTCCTGTGCCACTACTACAGATTGATATTGACATATATGTTATATGTATTGTATGTAATATATATGTAAGGAAATATATATATAATATATCGAGAAAGATGTCAAATATGGAAGAATTTATTTCAGAATCTTAAAAAGACAAACAAATCTGGGTTTAGTTTTTAAAACTATGTAAATCTTGGCTGTTTTTATTATATATGTATAATATCATCTTTTGTTTTTCTCTAATGAACACTTAAAAAGTAGTGTTTCTTTTTTGTTTTTGTTTTTGGTATTACTTGGGTTCAGTGAGGTGGTCAGTACCGAACCCTGCACTACTGATGATGTGGAGAGGAAGCTAGGGAAGAGGTGGAAGGACGGCAGGAAACATTTTATGATTTATGCAGTTTTTATGAAAAAAGTATTCTCTTTACTTACTGCATAGTGTTTACTATTATTATCACTTGGTGGGCCTGAGGCATGGGCCACACACATCATCTGCTTAAAAATAATTCTACAGCCTGTCTGGGTGTCATTATAGTATTTGTTTTATAACAATCGACTACGAATCTTTATTAAAATTCAAGTGGGCTGGGATTCAGAGCTGCCCGTAGGGCCCGCACACACTAATAGAGCACAGTCTGTCCTTGGGAATGCTCTGGCATGATCAGAGCAGGGTGTGTCATACACTAGGCACGCTGCAAAGAATCTGAGGCCCAGAGACTGTGAAAAAGACCGGATGAAACTATCGGACTGTACTTCACCTAAGCAAGTCATGTGGCACTTAGTTCAGTCACAGAATAAGAGGGAATAGATGCTGAGCAAACGAACCCAGGTGAGAGTGACGCTGCCAGCACCTTCGCGACTGACATGGGGGGGTGAATGTTGAAGTGTCAGGGTCTTTTCTTAAGAAGATTTCTAAAAGTAAAAAGCAACAGCTCAGAATGTTCAGTAGACTTTTTATAAAATTATAGAAAACTCACATTGGATTTAGACAGTGGTGCAACTAAATTAATAGTGGCATCCATTCCTGCATACCTTGAGATGTAACCTATATTTATAAAACAAAATCTCCATAAAAAGATGAGGAATAGCAAGTATGCAGTTCATAGACTTAAGTGCTAAATTAAATATCCATTATGTTTACAGGTATTTCTTTTTTTCTGGAGTAAAATTCTTCTATGAAAATGAGGGCTAATCGGGCTGTGGTGTGTGTGTTTGGAGATATGGGCAGGGGAAGAGGCTCGTTTCTAAAAAGTGGCAGGATGAGGTAGGACAGGCCCACAGACTATAGGACACTGGAGGTCAACATATGCAGCAGCTTGGTGGAAATCACACCTGTGCTCACCTTTATTCATTCTCTAGCCTCTTCCTTGGTATAGTTCAGCTAGGTAAGGCTAAAACCATCTTTGATTTGGGACAATAAAAATCATGCTTTTTAGTGATGAAACAAGAACTTTATTTTTTATAGTGCATTGTTAAAATAACATAAAATTATAGACACTCTATGTTTGTGGATAAAAAAGTTAAAATTCCTTCTTGTTTATTTTTCTCATTTATGTTTTATTCAGTAAGCTTGGTGTGCAGGAAAATGCTGCTCTCTTACACAGAGGTTGGTAGCAAACAAAGTCAGAGAAACAAACAGTAGTGCGTAGTTGAAGCAACAAATACCCACCTTGCCATAAGATGTTGAATAATTGATGGGGAAGATATGCTAACTTTTCTAAATTATCATAAGTGGAATGTTACCTTTTTTGGACAAGGGGAAAAGCCCTAGAGAAAATAGTTTTGTGTCTTATTCTTTTTCATTTTTCTGTTGCATTTAGAGGAAGCTAGATGATGGGAGAAGAGCAATCGTGATTTCAATGATTAGTTCCTTAGAGGAAAAGAAGTATTTAAAATATGATGATACACAAAATTAAAGTTACAGGTTAGACCTTTACATAAAATACATGCTTATAACAGTAATAGAACAAGTACTGGAGTATAAATCAAAGTTTCAGGATATGCCTTACCTTTGGCATAAATTTCACAAAAAGGAACTAAGAGCCAAAGGAATAATACACATCTAATGGGAAGGGAGTCTGCATTTTTAATATGCAATAAAGACGTTTCTCCTTCTTCCATGTTCATTGCAGCATTACTCACAGTAGCCAAGATATGGAACCAATCTAAGCGTACATCAACAAATGAATGGATAAAGAAAATATGGTATATATACACAATGGAATTCTATTCAGCCTTAAAAAAGAAGAAAATTCTGTCATTTATGACAACATGAGCAAACCTAGAGGACATTATATTATGTAAAATATTAATAAGTCAGGCACAGAAAGACAAATACTGCGTAATCTCACTTACACGTGGAATCTAAAAAAAATCAAACTCAGAGAATAAAATGGTGGTTACTAGAGGCTGGCGGGATCTGGAAGATGTTGGTCAAAGGACACATAATTTCCATTAGACAGAAGGAATAATTTCAAGAGATCTATTGTATATCAAAGTGACTAAACTTAATAACAATATGTTGAACACTTAAAAATGCTAAGAGGATAGATATTAAGTGTTCTTACCACAAAAAATTGTATGTGAGGTAATGTGTATGTTAAATAGCTTCATTTAGTCATTTCACAATGTATACATATATCGAAACATAATGTATATAATAAATATATATAATGTTTATTTGTTCATTTAAAAAATGTATTTCCTTATTTGAATTAAACACCATTGCAGGTCTCAGTCTGCAAATTGTATCACCTGGGGGATTTTTAAAATAAGGACAATGCTCAGACTCAGATCAATTAAATAAAATTTGAAGGGAATTTGGGAATATGAGCAATGATGAAATCATAGCATCAATGATGTTATCCTTTTTTAATTTTCCCAACTACCAGTGTAAAAACAGGTAGAGTTTGTAGATACACAAACAAAAACAAAAACAAAACAAAACAAAACAAAACAAAACCAAATAAACAACATTTACCATAACACTAAATCACAAGATACTCCACAAGCCACAAAACACAAGTGGTTGGGGGGAAATCACCAAGACCCATAAGACCTGCAGGCATTAGTGTTGGGGCATAAAGAAGCCGAGGGGAAAAAAGAGAGGGAAACAACAGAGTATTTGATGGACTTCAAAATGCCAACCTTGCACTTTAGAAGAACTCTAAAATACACGCAGATATTTACCAAGATGTGTGAGAGGAAGTTAATTCGAGAATAATAGCTGAAACAGAGTGAAGTTTTGCTCACTTTAATAATGGATAAATACAAAGGGTCTAAAACAAAGTCTAAAGTGATTGGAGTAATCAAGACCCTGTAAACACTCAAAACTGACCCACCAGGGCTTTCCTCGGCAGCACAGTTTTATACTGATAAGAAAGTGCTGGGGAGAAATCAAGATTGAGCATGAAATGAACAATAAAAATAAAGGAAAGAAAAGGCCTACATAAAAATATGGAAGAGGAAAAAAAAAACAGGGAATCTCAGAAAGCAAACTGACAGTTATTTTCTTAATGCTGCAAGGAGACAAAAACAAAGACAAAGATATATATTTAGAGAGAGGGAGAAGAGGAGTCTTGGGGAAGTTGAAAAAGGTATACCGCTTTCTTCTAAAAATTCAAGAATACCAATTTCAAATAAAAATGACCGAAAAAAAAAAAGAAGTTATTGAGGTCAAATTCTGCTTAAAGTTATTTTAACATGACAGAATAAGAAGCAGAATTGCATCTATATAGACAATAAAAGTATGCCAGAAAAGATGACCATAAAACAGATCAAAACCGTAGCATATGATTTTAAAGTGAGCTAAAGATACATGAAGAAAATGATATAAAACATTAAAGAGAAACTTAAACCACAGCTAGAATAAAAGAGAAATCTGACTCCAGAGCACAGCAAAGAATTGGAAAAGAAGGAAAAAATAATTTTGGAAAGGTAGACTAAAGTAGAAGGAACACAAAAGCGAATAAAGCTAAAACATGTCTTAAGAGAAATGGAAGATAATAAAAAGGCATGTTTAAAATTTAAGATGAATTGATGAAAAAGAGAAAAATAATTAGAGAGAAATTGAAATTGAAGATAGACAAAGAATATCCAACATATAGACTATGAGAGTTCCTAAAGAGGAAAATGTAACCAGAGGAATCAACAAAGCCAAAAAAACTGTAATTCAAGGACACTTTCTTAAAATAAAAACTATGATAATTTTAAAAAGAATGCTTTGTATCAGAAAAAAATAAACAAGAGCATCATATGTAAGTAACTCAGCAGAAATTGGGAGCCAACTGTTTTATATCCAGCAAAATGAACTTTTAAGTACAAAGGACATAGGGAAACTGTTGTCATCATGAAGGAATCGGAGAAATATGTTCCCATGATCCTGTCCCAAAGAATCTGAGAAAGAATGAACTTGATAGTCAAAATGACTATGTAGACATTGACAGGAGGACTGATTGTCAGCAGGAAAGACATTGTTGTAGAATTAAGGTTAAATAAAGGTTAAAATGTATATATTTGATGTATAATAACTACATACTTTATTAATAATAACATAATATATTTATTAAAAATGTGGGAGAAAGTATATACCATATGCCAAAAAATTAACATTTTTCATTATCATATTAAAATAAAAATATTAACTTTATTTACCTGGGGCTTTTGGGCTTATATGGTTAGATAAAGCAAATGAATGATTATGGAATATTCTCATTCTATCATATCTGCATAAGGAAATGTAATTGTAATACAGAGGAAGTTAATTCCTCTTGAACTACATTTGAATTAAAAGGATCAATATAAACTTATGAAATATTATATTTCTAAATAATATATACATTTGTATATATATTATAGTTGTTACTAACAAAAAGGCCTAGAAATAATAATAAATCCAGTAGTATCTATCATCCTCAGATTGTGATCTGGTAATATTATTTTCCACTAAAAGAAATCAGGAAATCTTGAATAAATGAATAATTCCGTGTCTCTGGTAGGAAAGGTACAAGATAACTTTGAATCATCTTTCGTACTAGATATCACGAATACTATCAAAGACTACTAGGGATGACTTTGTATACAAGGGATATGAAAGAAACACAGGAGTTAACATAAGAGGATTCCACTGACCAAAGATGGGACAATTTAGCTCTATAAGAATACTAATTGCAATGGAATGAAATACATCAAGTATGTTTAAATACATGAATTAAATAATATTTTAAAATTAAAAATTGGTCACTTCAAAAGATAAGAATCCATTTTCTGGAAAACAGGTAAATATAGAAAAAATAATCAAAAATTTATTCTTTCAGATAGTAGATAAGGACAAATATTCTTTATAAAATGTGTTATAATTAATAAATAAAAAAGAAGTGATAGAATTAATACCATTATTTTATAAGCCTCAATAAATTAATAGATCTATACATTGAGCATCAGTGGATACCAACATCACAGAAAGGGAGACAAACATTACGTGCCTTCTTTTGTAAGAATGCAATACCCCTTACAGGCTTGACAAAAAGAACAAACGTGAGTGCAACCAAGCCTCCAAATCCAGCTTCCAATTTACAGAAAACACAGAGAACAGAGTAACACGATGAACTATATGTAGGTTATGTAATCAGCAAGATCTAAACTTTGGAAAATTCAACAGATCAAATGGCCTGGGTCTTTAACAGATCAATTAAGAAAGTTACTGACTTATAATGGTTTTGGGGTTTTATGGGTTTTTGATGTTACAATGGGGTTTACCAGGGTATTAAATGCATTTTCTACTTACCATGTTTTTGATTTATGAAGAGTTTATAATGGGATGTAATCTCATCATAAGTTGAGGAAGATCTGCATAAGGAAATAATGGGTTGGAGGAGAAAAGCGTAGATTAAAATAAACTTAAAAATTTATATAAAAATGTAAGAATGGACAAGACTAAAAAATCGATATTTCACAGAAAGCAGTATTATTAAAATTCTGTAGATAATTCTGATGTGAGTTAAGGTTGGTAAGTATAGGGTTAGAGACTTGTAACCATGTTGGAGGCAAGGCTGGTGGACCTCACTATGCTGTTAAAATACCTTGTCATTAGAAAACTGAAGGCACAGAAGAAAAATGGTGAGATGTGTGCTGGAGCATTTCAGTAATAAGATGAAAGCAGATGTTGACAAGCCTTGAGAGTTTACCAGGAGAAGTGGGAGATTTAACAACTACCCCTGAGAAAACTTAAAGAGATCATTAAGATCCCGCCAGGCTAAACAGCCAGAGGTGTTATGATGCCAAGCTATTTTGAAGGCTGAAGATAAACTATCTGGAAGGACTTGAGTATAAGTGATGTCAAAATGAAATCAAATATTTTTAAGGTTTAATATTAGTGGAAATTTTTCTTTAATATTTCTTTTTTTCTAAAATTTTTTCCTTAGGTACATGGGTAAGTAGTATGACATTACATAAGAAGGAGTATAACTTAAAGAAATATGGGTTCAAATCATGTTATCACCACTTATTAACTATATAAATTTGCTGAATTCAAGTCCCTTTCAGCCTCAATTCCACTGTATATAAAAAGGACATAATAAGCCATTCCTAATAGAATTATGAAGAATAAGTAATATTCATATGAAAGCATCTGTTGTTTTTTTCAAATATATGTTTTTAATATTTAATTTTAGTGTGAATGGTTTAAAACTTAAAAAGCAACAAAAATATTACAATAGATACCATGTGTTCCCAGCTCACATTTAATAACTTTTAACATCATGCATTGAAAAAGAAAAAAACTAAAGTTGCACAGGGAAATAAAAAACACCTGCAACCTTTCCCACTCTCTCATTAATCTGACTCCAAAGGTGTTTTATATTATTCTGATGTATTCTTTTAAAATAATTTTATTGAAGGATGATCCACATGCCATATGATATATCCATTTAAAGTGTATAATTCAATGTTTTCGATCTATTCATAGTGCGTGCAACAATCACCACAATCTAATATTAGAACACGTTTGGCCCCTGTCTTAGTTCATTTGTGTTGCTATAAAAGAATGTCTGAGGCTGGGTTATTTATTTCTTTAGAGGCAGAGTCGTGCTCTGTCACCCTGACTAGAGTGAAGTGGTGTCATCCTAGCTCACTGCAACCTGAAACTCCTGGGCTCAAGTGATCCTCCTGCCTCAGCCTCCCAAGTATCTGGGACTACAGGCACCTTTCACCACGCCTGGCTAATTTTTCTATTTTTAGTAGAGGATCAGTCTTGCTCTTGCTCAGGTTGGTCTCGAACTCCTGAGCTCAAGCAGTCCTCCCACCTTGGCCTCCCAGCGTGCTAGGATTACAGGCACAAGCCACCACATCTGGCCGGAGGCTGAGCAATTTACAAAGAAAAGAGGTTTATTTGGCACATGTTCCGCAGACTGGAAGATTGGGCATCTGGTGAAAGCCTCAGCCTGCTTCTACTCATGGAGGAAGGTGAAGGGGAGCCAGTGTGTGCAGAGATCACAGTGGTGAAAGGCAGGAAGCAAGAGAGAGAGAGGAGGTGCTAGGATCTTTTAAACAACCAGTTCTTATGGTAAATAACAGTGAGAACTCAGTCACCACGAAGAGAGGGTATTAACCTATTCATGAGTGATTCACCCCTCCATGACCCAAACACCTCCCACTAACTCCCTCCTCCAACATTGAAGATCAAATTTCACCGTGAGATTTGGAGGGGTCAAGCAAACCAAACTATAGCAGCCCCTCCCCCCAGAAAAGAAATCTATATCTATCAGTAGTCACTCCTCATTCCCTCAATACCACCAGCCCTTGGCAACCAATAATCTATTTTCTATCTCCATAGATTTGCCTATTCTGGACATTTAATATAAATGAAATCCTACAATATGTGGTCTTTTGTGACTGGGTACTTTCATTTAGTATAATATTTACAGCATTCATCCATCTTGTAGTATCATAATTCCTTTTTATTGCTTAATAATCATGCACTATATTGATTTTTCCTCATTTACCATTTGATGGATCTTTGGATTGTTTCCCCTTTTTGGCTGTTATGAACAATGTTGATGAGAAATTCATCTACACACTTTTGTGTAGACATGATTTTATTTCTCTTGTGTATGCATCTAGAAATGGTATTGTAGCATCATATGATAATTCTATGTGTAATATTTTGCGTAATTATCTGTTTTTTAAAATGGCTGTGCCACATTTTATTCCCACCAGCAAAGTATGAGGGTTCCAATTTCTCCACATCCTAGGGGGTGAGAAGTGGTACTTCACTGCGGTTTTGATTTGCATTTCCCTAATGTTTAATGATGTTTGGCACTCTTTCATGTATTTATTGGCTATTTATATATCTTCTTTGGAGAGATGTCTATTCAAATCCAACGTCCATTTTAAAATTTGGTTGTCTTTTTATTGTTGAGTTAAAGTGTTCTTTATGTATTCTGGATGTGAGTCGCTTATCAGATACACAATTTACAAAAATTTCTCTTGTTCTTATCACCATGTACTGTAAAACTTTGTATTATATATATGTGTGTGTGCATATATATACACATATGTAATATGTGTATATGTAACATATATGTATGTGTAATATATGATACATGTATATGTGTGTAATATATATTTTGTGTATATCTTAATTTTTATATACTTGGGATTATTATCACTATATCATTTGGTGCTTTGCTTGGCTTCACTCAATAGTCTGTATATTGATATATTTTCTGACTGAAAACCTAGTCTAATTCACTCTCTAGATCATTCATTGCAAATGCTGACAAGATTCTACTGCATTAGTAAACCATGGTTTAATCATTGTATTTTCTTCCCCCTTCATTCTGACTTCCAGTTGAATGTATTTAAAAGATTAGGTATCCCTGGACACCTCAGCTACTCTCTCATTCCTAGTGACCATTAGAATGCTTGCTGTTAAGTATTGTCAAGTAATTATTCCTCCAAAAATATGGGACTTTATAATGTCCACATAGTATTGTTCAACCCAAACAGTACCCAAAATTTGTCTTTAGTAATCGCAATTTTTAATGTAATGCTTCACCTCTGTGGTCATTAAAGTATTTATTTCCATTCTGTAAGTCTTTAGGTTGAGACAGCCATAGTGATTGATCTTAATGATCCTATTTGTTTCTGAAGTTGCAAAAGTAGAAAGAGAAAAGATGTTCAGAAATTAAAAACTGAGGATAATTTGTAAAGTTAAGACAAAGTCGTAAGTAGACAGTCGAGTCAACAACAACAACGACAAACTTCTGTGAAGCGAACTTTGGGAAATAAAGGTATTTGAGGATGTTGAGGAATGGTGCTGAATGTTGCAAGGTGTCAAAGCCTTGACAGCTCTTTCTTTCTCTGACAGACACTGATTTAAAAGGGGGCACGTCAGCCTCCATTATATATTTTGTGTCAGAAAGTCACTGTACACACTTCAAAGGGAAGCAGAGATTCCTGTCATAGAGAATGCCAGATTCTAAAGAGGCTATACATTTGGCCAAAAAAAGTAGAGAAATTGAAGAAGAGCTCTAGGGAGAGACTTTCAGATTTTATTGTTTTTATTTTTAATTTTTGACCTTCTAAATTTCTTGAGTCATTTTGAAGTTTTGTTAGATGCGTTGTCAGGAAAATAATGTTTTCTTTTCTATGAGTGAATTCATTTCACTAATCATTTAGCACAAATCCATGACTGTTATATGCCTACGCATGTTTCAGGCGCTAGATATTTGCTTATTCTGAGACAGTGATTTATGTTTTTGTTGTTCTCTGGCTTCTTAATTTGTTCACTCCAATTTTCATTATTTTTGACAGAAAAATAATTTTTTTACAAAAACCAATTTTTGTTTCTTCCCTCCTCAAAAATAATTGTATTTCTTATTGGAGCATAATATAATAGTTAAGAACATGGTCTCTGAAACCATATGTCTAAGAGGTGCTTCAAAATAATCTGGAATTGGAAACGCGTGGAGGTATCAAAATATAATGAGTTTATGCTTGTTTATAATACTATACTTATACTTTTTAAAGATAGATTTGAAATTTTCTATACAAAGAGTTAAAAAGAAATAAGTTTATTCTATTATGCCTGCTCTAACTTGAATATATTGTTTTTAACCTCACAGAAGTAGATAATAAATGTGGGGCATGCAGATGAAATCTTGTACCAGATTTTCAGAAAATTTTAATTTATGTAAGAGTCCAGCTAAGAAACATTATAAGTAACACTCAATAATCTCTTGAGGCATGTAGGCACAGATTAAAAATTGCATATATATTTTACATGTATGTGTAAGCATCTTCATTCTATTAGGCTTCCTATCAGGAACATTGTAGATACTGTACTCAAACCAAATTAATCAAATCTTGAATAGTAGTCGGTAGTCACATGAGACTATTTGTGTTTACATTAATTAAAATCAAATAAAATTTAAAATTCAGTTTTGAAATCCCATTAGCTACATTTCAAATGTTCAATAGACATATGTGGCTAGTAGCTACTGTATTGAGCTTCCCACATATATATAGAATTTCTATTATAGCACAAAGTTTTACTGCATCACACTGATAATAGAATATTACCAATCTTCATAGTCAAACATTTATTTGTTCTGCCTCTGCATCAACCTACCTTAGTTGTTTTGGTTAAAATAGGGTTTCTCTCTCAAGAGTCAAATAGTATTAGCCCTCTAAGGGTATTCAGATGATATTTTCCATTTTTAACTGAATAAGATTTCCTATTGCCTCAGGCTAGAAAATTCACAAAGAGAACAGAGATAACAGAAATATAAACAGCATAGTATTAGTAGAGTTAAAGTGTGGAAAAATAACAGTTAAGTGAAACAGTGAAAGACGGAGTTTGGAATAAACATGTAAAGAATAGATTATATTACTTTGTCTGTGAAAAGGAACTAGCATCGTTAAGAAAACTAAAAATGGCTTGGGCAGGCACATTTTTTTTCAGAGAAGAAAAAACAGCTTTCTGTTCTAGAAAACACGGTTACTTTTCAGTAAGGCTACATCTTTCTTCCCTTACCGATTTTATTTATTACAAAAAGGAATCAACGCTATCTTTTGTTTATTCAACTCACACACACATATATGTGTGTGTGTGTGTGTGTGTGTGTGTGTGTGTGTGTGTGTATTTTCAATTTTATTGTCTGAAGTAGTCAAGAGACTATGAGCTGTTTTTAATATCAAAAGAGAAGAATATCTTTCCAGTCAATGACTTTACTTTTGTGTCATTTGTTTCATACAGTTTTTTCATTACCTTAAACTGTTTATAGAATAAAAATGCTTCATATTTAGTATTTTGGGGAATTGATATATTCAATAAATATGACATTTTTGATACCTAAAGCATCCCTTTAAAGGTTAATATTTGAAATTGCTTCTCTTTTTAATAGATGCTTATCTAAACCTGTGTGGCCATTCTTTGCCTTAAGTAGAATATAAGAGTAAGGCAATACTGTTTGAACAGCTGAGCTTGTAATTAAGCTTATTAGTTTTTCTTACTCTAATCCATGGATTCCCCGAGAGCTACTGGGATGGTTTGCTTCTGAAGTAAATGACTGCAGGTGAACTGTGGTTCTGTTGCCTGTTGTGCTTTCTTTTCATTGCAAATTGTAATTTCACAGTAGGTCAACTATTAGCCTTTCTTCCTGTGTTTCTAATCAAATGTCCACTGTCATTTGATAAGAAATGATGGTTTCCAAGGAAACCAGGTAGATAAGTTTGTTAAGTGAATACACTTAACTCTACATGAATTACCAAGACTCTTATTTGAGAGTTGGAACATATCTTCCCTGCAAAGTTCACGAGCTTCTTGACAACTATTTTCTTCATACTTCCAAAGGCTTTCCTATTCATCTCCCGTGTGGCTGGAATGTGAATCTGCATATAATTGAGGTTGCTGAAATAGACCGTTGTCATACTTTGTGTGTGTGTGTGTGTTTTATTTTTTTTTATTTTTATTTTTTATTTCAGCATAGTATAGGGGTACAGATGTTTAGGTTACGTGTGTTGCCCTTGGTTGGTTGTCATACTTTCAAGAATTTGTGGTATATGTATACCATGGAGTACTATTCACCTTTAAGAAACAATGGTGATATAGCACCTCTTGTATACTCCTGGATAGAGCAAGAATTTGTGAGTGTTTTTTTTTTTATAGTTATGTTAATCGAAACCAGGAAGCTATAGACGTATAAGCAAAGGAAGAACTAGTATGAGAATTAAATCTAAGAACCAGAAGTTTCATTAAGGCTGTTCTTGACAAAAACCAAGGATGATCTCTTTCTTAAAAATAAAAACAAGAGTGAAGTATTCTCCCTGAGTACCTGATTTTTTCCTCATATTAAGAATATTATGCACAATATTTATTTCATCAGCTAAATGATTCTTATTTTGTTTCATAAAATGTTTAGCCGAATGCTATGTGAGTAGTAAAATAAATTTGAAAGTTTATTTACTTACCTAGTAAAGGAAAAGATAAATTTAAGATTTTGATCACAGATAAATATTAAATAATTAAATTGTTTTGAAATAAAATTCCTTTTTATATTTTTGAAGGCAATAAAAATAAATAATTTGCTCTTACTAACTACCTTATAAGTAAACTTGAATGAGCCACAACTAAAAAGAAATTTATACAGAATTATGAAAGTATACAGAGGGAGATACTCCTTCGAGAGAAAAACATTTTTTTCCTTTAAACAATGGAGATGGTTTTGAATTCTCAGCAAGGAGTCACCACAGCAATTAAAATGGTTCTGAGTAAGGACTTAAAAGCTACTGGTTCATTTCAATTATGTTTTGGCCATTAGGAGACTATAATAACAGAGAGAAATTAAAATGATGGAAAATAAGTTTTAATTCTGTTTAGTAATATTTAAAAATTTTAAAAATTGTGCTACATTTTTATTTTGAATATAATATTTGAATCTCTCATTATCATCAAGGCAATCAAAGAAGTCAAAGACACAATCTAGTCTTTGAGCCAGTATACCTGCTTGATCAGACAGTGCTTTACACAGGCAGTGAGAGGATGGCATATTGTGAGACTCCTGTGAGTGAAAATAGTTATGAACATTTTCAGTAGTGACTAGTTTTTATCTGTGTGAGGAGAGCAAAGATATTTCTGCTTTCATTTCTCTAATATGACTCAATACCCAATACCAATGGAGACAGGTAGGTTGGAGCAAAGAAGAGCTTTTCATCAGTTATGAATGTTCACTGTACCAGGGAGATAACCAGAAGCTCATGTTTGTAGTTCTCTTAATATTAAAACATAATCATCAACACTATAAAAATATCGATTGTTATTTCCATAGACCATATTTGTTATTAAAGATGTTTAGGGTCCTACATTTTGGGACACTGAAGCTCAAGACATCTTGCTCTGGCCCATGCTGCCACCCAGGGCCACAGTGCACAGTAGTACAGCTTGTACACTGCAGGGATTCAGGGGGTGTCTTTCATATTGTCACCTATCTGCATGACATCTAACACTTCAAGATGCAAAACTGCGCATGGCAGCCTTAAAGAGTGCTACCATTAAAATGACTTATCCTTTATAAAATTATGGAACTCTTCCAAACTACTTAAAAATGCTATATTTTTAAGCTAAAAATGCTATATTTTTAAGCTATTTTTATGCTAAAAATCCTATATTTTTAAAATAAAATAATTCAAGTTTTAATACCTAAGCAGAATATGAAAATATCCCAAATGACGCAAGATTCTGGGTATTTTGTAGTGTCCAATATCTAATACTGGACCATTTCATTATTAAGATCTTTGCAAAGATCAATAGCTGAATATTTTTAGAGTGAAGGCAATTAAATTCACCACAGTGAAAATATACATTTCTGAAAAGTGATAAGGACATAAGGTGGCACAGAGTAGAGCATGAAGGACTAGCAAAACAATTAATATAACAGCTTATCTTTCATTAAGGAAGGTCCAGAGACAAAGTGAGAATCTAAGGGAGAAGATAGAGCTAAGTGAGTTTTTAGAGGACAAGGGAAATGATAGCCTCCACATTCATCTTCAAAAACAAAGTTTAATATTAGGGACCACATAAGATGAGAAACATATCACTACTTGTTGTCTCTTACAAACTCAAGCATTAGTTTTGGTCCCTTAGGTGTGTACTTTGACACCTGAATCATGAACAGTGAGATAAACTCTCCTGTTATTTTTTTCTGTTTTCCTTAAAATAAATAAATGAATAAATGAATAAATAAATAAACTTAGTGATTGTATGTAATGCCTGTTTTTTTTTTTAAGACTTTATTGTTTAGAGCAGTTTCAGTCTCAGTAAAATTGAAAGAAAGGTACAGAGATTTTCCGTATACTTACTGTCCCGTACCCGTTATAGCCTCCACCACTATCAACATCCCCAACAAGAGTGGTACATTTGTTACAATTCATAAAGTTACATTTACACATAATAATCACCTAAAGTCAACAGTTTAGATTAGGGTTTTTTCTTGGTACTGTATATTATTTGGGTTAGTACAAATGTATTAATATAATGATATGTATCCATTGTTTTAGTATCATACAGAGTATTTTGACTTCCCTAAAAATCTTCTGTGCTCTGTCTATTCATCCTTCCGCCCTCTGCCCTCTACCTCTGGCAACCACTGATCTTTGTACCGTCTTCATAGTTTTGCCTTTTTGAGATGTCATATAGATAAAACCATATAGTAATTAGCTTTTTCAGATTGTCTTCTTTCTCTTAGTAATATGTATTTAAGGTTCCTCCATGTCTTTTCATGGCTTGCTATCTTGTTTTCCTTTTATTGCTATATACTATTCCATTGTCTGGATCTACAACATTTTATTTAGCCTTTCACTTACTAAAGGATATCTTGGTTGTTTCCAAGTTTTGGCAATTATGAATAAAATTGCTATAAATGTGTGCAAGATTTTGTGTGGACACAGTTTTCAGTTCTTTTGGATATACACCAAAAAGCATAATTGCCGGATTATAAGATAAGAGAATATTTAGTTTTGTAAGAAGTGCCAAACTGTCTTCCAAAGTGGCTGTATCATTTTGCATTTTCACCAGCAATGAATGAGAGTTCCTGTTGCTCCACATCCTAGCCAGCATTTGTTGTTGTCAGTGTTTTGGATTGCAGCCATTCTAACAGGTCTGTGGTATACCTCAATGTTGTTTTAATTAGCATTTCCCTGATGACATATGAGGTAGAACATCTTTTCATATGCTTATTTCTCATTTGTATATCTCCTTTGGTGAGATGTCTGTTAAAGTCTTTGGCCCATATATTAATCAGGTTGTTTGTGCTTTCTTGTTGTTGAGTTTTAAGAGCTCTTTGTAGATTTTGGATAACAGTTCTTTATCAGTGTGTCTTTTGCAAATATTTTCTTTCAGTCTGTGGCTTTTTGTCTCATTTTCTTGACATTGCATTTCATAGAGCAGAAGATTTTCATTTTAATGAAGTCAAGCTTATCAATTATTTCTTTTATGGATCTTGGCTTTGGTGTTGTATCTAAAAAGTTATCACCATATACAAGGTTGTCTAGTTTTTTCCCTATGTTGTTTTCTAGGAGTTTCATAGTTTTGAGTTTTATATTTAGGTCTATGAGCTGTTTTGAGTTATTTTTTGTCAAGAGTCTAAGGTCTGTATCTAGATTCTTTTTTTTTTTTTTTTTGGCATGTGGATGTCTAGTTTTCCAGCACCATCTTGAAAGGATTATCTTTGTTCCATTGTATTTTCTTTGCTCCTTTGTCAAAGATCATTTGACTGTATTTATGGGGATCTATTTCTGGACTCTCAATTCTGTTCCATTGATCTATCTAATGCCTTTTCTTGTTTTCAGTTTTGATTGGATATTTTTTTCAGGCAAGAGGCCACAAATTTCTCCTTGCGTTTGGGTCTCAAATATGATTTGCATAGAAAATAAACAGTAGTGACCCAAATATTCTTTACTTGGCAATATATTGCTGCCAACATCACAGATAAAAAGTCATGTTCAAAAAGGAACCCATTTCCTGTATCCTTACTTAAAAAATGGCCAAGTTTCAGTTAGAAAACTAGCTAGAGAAATCAGTTCTAGAGATCTATTGCATGCTGATTATAGTTAATAATAATGTACTGTATGGTACATTTCAAAATTGCCAAATAGTGGATTTTAAATGTTCTCATCACAAAGAAAGGATAAGTATGTGAGGCAATGGATATGTTAATTAGCCTAATTTTATCATTCAGTGTACCCCATAAATATGTACAATTATTAATTCACTAAAACAAGCAAAATTTTTAAAATGTCTTCACCATCAGAATCTGTTAGGGAAAGTAAATTTTCAAAGAAAGAGATTATGTGTATAAAGTAAAATTAAGATGTGTTTAGTTTTTTCCTTTATTATGTTTAACACATCTTCATGTTTATCTTATACCTGAGTAAATGTAACTTCGACTTAAATGTTTTGGGTTTACATTTAATTAAGTTTTATTTGAAAATGCCTAAGTAATAGAGTAGAAAAAGAATATTCATATGTTTAATTAAATTTAAAAATGTGTTTATATGTATCATAACTTTTCTTTGAGGAGCTGTATTAGTACCGAGACCTTACAAGTGTTTGGTTCTTTATAATTTCCAATGAGCTTTGATGAATACCAGTAAAAAGATAGTGATAGTGTTAATTAGTGAATTAATGTTCTCAGTTCTTAACTCTGATGACAAGAGGCCAGAAGTGTTCCTAAACACCATTAATGGAAGGCTTTTTTGAATTCAATAAGAGTGTCAAAATTTCATCACTCTTTTGGCCAGGCATGAATAGTGGAGAGTTTTCTCCATCATCCAGATTCTGATCATGCATTATTAGACTCTGCAAATTGTTATGAAGTAATGGTAGCAGTAATATCAAATCTGAAACTAGAGATATGTGTTGCATCTTGTACAAGTGTCATGTATCGAGTATTTTTTCAACATATATGCTTTCTATTTGATCTGATTATTCTTTTTATTTTTCTAATATTTCTTCTGAAGGCTTATAATATAAAAATGGATAATATATCAAAAATTATAAATAGATAAAATATGAAAAAATCCTCTCACTGTATTTAAGGATTTAGCTAACTAGACTAGGTGGACTTCTTTTGTCAAGAGGAAGTGTGATGATATTAATGTTGAATATTTTCTATTCAAACGAGGTGTAGCATGTTGAGTGACACCACAAGATCTACACTTTTGAGACATATTGTAAACACTAGGGTATACTTGTGTTCCAAGGGCTGAGGTAGGAACTGCATGCTAGTTTCTGAGGAGTTTTGTGAGCCTTTTCTTCTTGCCCTTGGCTGTCTCAATTCTGTAGCTGGAGAGGTGTGGGGTAGATATTTGAACTAGAATTCCTTTGGAGAGAGTCTCCACCATAAAAATAGTCTCCATTGGTTTAACCTATGAATAAACTCATATATTCCGGAGGTAAAAAGGTAAAAAGGAAAATATGAACATTTTTTCTACACTTATTTATAATAGGGTTCATTGTAAGGGAAATTTGTGAAGAATTTTTTTTCATCTTTGAAATGGAATAGAATGAATGGAACTTTTTTTTTGCACCTGGAAATGAATGTACTTTGAATGCATTTCAAATGTGTTTTGCATACTTTCATGAGTAACATGTTAGCTTTTCAGCTTTCCTTTGGCAGAAGAGCATTCTGCTATTCCCCTTTTTGCCCAGTTGATTCAGTAATTTTTAATTGATATTTTAATTTACTGATTAATTACAATTTATAAAAAAATCCTCATGGATCAGGTTGGAAAACAGAGCTATAGCATTCAAGAAAAGAATCCTCTTGCATTGTGCTCAGTTTTCTACCACCTAAAAATGCAATGAGAGACAGAAAAAGTGTTTTCAAACATTGCATCCTTCCCTTCGTGGTAGAATGACAGGATGGTAAACAATCTACTTTGGTCCACACGTGTGATTCACATTCAAAATATTTGCTTGGTCCCAAATTCATGGACAGATAGATTTCATGTGATTAAAATGTTCAAAAGTGTCTCTTTTAGCCTTGCAATTTATTTGTATGATCTATATTCTTTTCTGTACAATAAGCTGATAAATATTCTAGCCAGGTTTTTTATTAATTCTTTTTCCTTTTCTTTTGTAGCTTTTGACTGACATCTATTCACTTCAAGGGTGATTTTTCTGTTGGCAAGAGGCAGAAGAGACACACCAAGCATCACCTTCAGGAACAAGCAATTTAAGTACTATAATGAGATGGGTCTTTTCAGAGTCTATAATTGGTGACAAGGTATGGCAGCTTCATATCAGACAAAGATGTACAACACAGAGCTTATTAATGAGGATGGAGCATCATACTCAAGAAAGCTTCCTGTGACTATGAGACAGGAGACTATAACAGATAGTGTAGGTTGTTACTAAGTCCAATATCCCCAATTTGCATCATAAAACCTTTATGTAAGCCAATTCAAGCTAATCCAGGATGAGATATTTTTCCCCTTTAGAATTCACTAGGGTAGCCAGCAATGCATCACTTTGGATCCCAGCCCTCACAGACAACAGCAATAATCATCTAAACTTGCAGATATGCTCAATTTAATTGGGTTAGTTTAGTAACCTTCCTTGTATTAGAGCCAACTTGCAAAGAGATGTAATATTTTCACAGTTATGAAGACATAGCAGCTGGCCATAGTAAGATTTGATTGTGGATCAAGAAATCAGATTTTCATCAAGTTAAGAACTCTTCATGGAAATATATATGGAATAAATAATAAAGTAAAATGATTAACAAGGAGCCCTACAAAGATATTGGCAAAGCAAAAGAAAACTGCCTTCCCAACAATACTGAAATCTGTTACTCAGCTTACTTTGATGGTTTTTATTATAATATTAGGAGGGGGCATTAATTTTAAATAAAACCAGAAGATTAAAGAGTGGATTTTAAAATAATGTGTTATTGTAATATTTAGAAGCTCTATGGAACTTCAAGAAGTTTGAATTAATTTGTAAATATTAATTGATTAAGCTTCATACAATTTCTAAAAGAGGGGCCAATGTCTTCTTTTTTAACATCCTTAAATACTAAACAGGTAAATTATGCAGTCAAATACAATTTCAAGAAAAATCAAAGACAGAACCCCAGTGATGAATTCCTTGTGCTTTATTTTAACTGGGAAATCATACCTTTTCTTTTGTGAACAATAAAGCAGATAGAAAACAAATACCTCTTCTTAAATGTAATGCTGGGACCTGTTTTAATGAGAGCTAAGTGACCAAGATGCTGACGAATAAAGCACTCTACAATCCCCTCACCATCTGCAGCGTATCAACAGATTTCCTTGATGAACTGTTTATAGTGTAATTACAAAGAAAAATAAAGTTAAAATAAAACAGAACAAAAGGTAAAGCATTGTCTAACTTATTATAAAATGTTCCTTTCCTTATCAAGCATTCATTTCGGAGAAAGCTGCCTTCATTGCAGCATGCACTTTTTAAAGGGGGATGCCACTCTGTTTATAATTATGGACTCTTTATTAAGTCATAAGATTCTCCCTCAGATTGTCAGTCTATGGTAATGTTTCTAGGGAGTTCATGAATTTTCCATGTAATTGGAATATTTCTTGAAGTCCAAATTTGGCCTTGTTTAATTATAAGCTGGAAATTGTAGCTCAATAAAACTTTTAGAAGCATTTAAAATTATAATTGTGTATTGATGAAAATGTCCAGAACCGCATTTTAAATTAGCAATGATTGCGTGAGTGTTATTATTAATGCATCCCATATGACAAGTTGTAAAGAGGCTACAAGCATTTCCTTCTGGGCATCAGGACTAGGGAGGAAGAGTCCCAGGTGTCAGAGCCTGGCTTCTCCTGTTTGGTCAGGGGCCTGGTCGAAGTTAACACATTACAATGATAGATTCTAGGGAAGATGGAAAAGCCTGCCTTGTTTCACTCCTTCCAACCAAACTTTGTTCTTGCCCTCAGGACTGTGCGTTTCGATTCCAACCAAGACATTGACCAAAAACAGAGTAAATCCACTCTAACTGATTCGACATTTGCAAAGTGGGGCAGGGGGTGAATATGGGGTGAGGAGGAGGAGTCATTAGATTCATTAAGACGATTCAATAACCTAGGAGGTCCATCTACTGTAAGTATCACAGGATGTAATCTGGCATAGAAATTTCTAACTTAGTGAGTCCACTTGTGTCTCAAATTTATATTTCATATGCCTTATGCATTTGTTCCCCACATTTGTTTCTTTTCTGGGTAAATGATTAAATAACAGAATTTTGAAAGCCTAAGTTTAAATACTTGGGTCGCCCTTTTTTAGTTCACTCTCCCCAGAAACTTTACATGCAATCAAAGCAACATGCAGCAGCAAAGCATGTTGACTGGAGTGTGGCTCTGACATTAGACAGTCCGAGGTCAGGTGCAGGTAAGACCCACAGCTCAGCCGCTTCTCAGTATTGGGAGCTCACACAGCCCTATGCCTCTCTGAGCTTCCCTTTCCTCATTTATAAGCAAAGTAATGATACCCACTTTGTAGGACTGGGTTAGTGTTTACAAATAATATATGTAAAGTGTCTGTCTTGGGGACAAGCATATAATAGGTTCACAGTGGATGATATTACCATTATTATTCATATTGTTATTACATGGGGCAAAAGTTCTTTGGGATGAGATACTTGTCTGAATAGGGCAGAGCTATTTGTGGGGCCATTTGACGGATGCCTCTTCTTTTTAAAAAATCTTGCTCTTGTGACAAGCTGTGTCTGTGTTTTTTTTTATTTATTTTATTTTTTTATTTTTTATTTATTCAGGATATTATGTGGGTAAAAAGATTTTGGTTACATGTAATGCTGTTTGCCCCGCCCGAGCCGGGGCTACAAGCATGTCCCTCCTCCATGTAGTGTTGACGGGAGGTATCACAAGGGTGGAAAAACATGCCCCACATGTACTCGCCATCAAATTGGTACTGTCTGTGTCTTTTCTCCAAGTGACTCATTCGAATCTTGCCTGGCCACCTGCTTGTAACCTCACTACTCTTTCACTCTCCCTAAGTGTTCAGTAATAAAAATAAGACGACAAAGAGTTTGCCACTTGCAAATGTAGTGACTCAGTGTTGTTTGCAAAGTCACTGTTCCCTCATTTTATGAAGTAGAACATTTGAAAGTAAGAATGTTATATCATACAAACTTCTTTTTTCTTATCTTAAAACTTTTTAAAGAATTAATTTTATGGCCATGTAAATTATTTTCGATATCAAATTTCAAATACATTTTCTGTCTAATAAATAAGAAATATCTACCAATCCAGGACAATTGTAGATATAGGTTTCTTAATGCATATAAGAACAGTTAAAATTATTTCAGTAATGAAGCACAATACAAATTAATATGAGAAATTTGAATATAATATCTTTTTAAAACAGCCTAGTTTAAGGAAAGTCAAGGAAGACAAAGAAAGTAGAGAAATTAAGGAACATAAAGGGCTAGGAAACTAACCAAGAATGCCAAAAATTATTATTTTCATTTATGTGAAAGTCACTTGTAAAATACGTCCTGTAAAATGAATGAAGATGTATTTTATACTGTTATTTTTTCTGACAGGTGTCATTTTTCCAGGGCAAATGTTTGAATATTGTAGTCACTTTTAGAAAGTAACAGCTGCTAATAATTTCTGAAGTTTGAAACTGGTGACCACAGTCTATCAGGTGTTGAGTTGTGCTGAAACTTCTTTCGTAATTACTGGTGACTTCTATTTTCTCTGCCCCTCTAAGCAAGCATAATTGTAGAAAGCCCAATATCATAGTATCACTGGCTGAAAATAATTTTGAAATTGGAGTTATTAAAACCTACCTAGCTATGAAGCTAATACTTACTCAACCAGGACTTCTTCAACTTTCAAGACAAAAAGAAAACTTTTAGATATTTATCTAAAATTTAAATCTTAACTCTTGTTATTTTTTTTTCCCCTTTTAGGAAACACAGTCTCTGAGTAATTCTCCAAGTTTCACGTCTATACTCATGAATAAATATTTTAGTTACTTGATTTTCCTATGTTGTACAACTTTTTCTAGTGATTCCTGGTCTTTTGTTTCCAGAAATCTGGAGAACACTCCTTTTTGATATATGAGAAGGTGAAAAAATTATAATAAATTGCTCACTGTGTTTCCCAGTTTGTTCCTTTTTCAAGTCATTGGTTGCCTTCTTCCTGGGATTTTCTCTTAGTAGTGATAAGTAATGTAGACAATGATTTTGTGTTCTGATTCTTGTTCTTTAAAGGGTTTAAACATTGCTGACCATGAAGGAGGTAGCAGGTATACCCCAGCAGAGAAAGAGAGTAGCTGACAGCTCTTTGGTGGCAATAGCAAGCAAATGTGTTGTCTTGATTTGTAAAGGGTTTTAATGTCATCAATAGTAATTCAGCAAAGAGAGAGTTGTAAAATGCAGCTCAAAATGTAGCAAATTGCATCATTGTTAGTGCTTTAGAATTTTAAAATATCTGCAGCAGATGGTAGAGTGCTAGGAGCAATGTCTTGCTTTAGTGTCTAGGAAAAGTTTATGTCATCATAAACCCTAGCATGATCGAGGCTTCTTTGGCCTGCTGAAAAAAGTTGTTAGTTATTTTCCTTCAAATTATAGTTTGCTTTCAAAAAATATTTAACAGAGTATCAAGAAATCAGATTTTCTTAGAGAAATGGGTCATTTTCCAAAGTTACAAGGTAATATTATATAGTATCCTTAGAAATGGAGAAATATTTTAAAACAACTGAAGACAAATTCTTTTCTCTTGACAAAAAGAGTTCTCTGCAATATTTTCTAACTGGCTTTAAATATCCTGAATAAAAAATAAAAAACTATTTCCACTTAAAAAATAATTTCTAATCACTCATCAAATTTTTGTTCTGCAAGCTTCATTAAAGGTTAATGACTCTCATCCCATTATTTATAAATGGTGGGACTGAACTCCTCAGGACTTACCCAAGAACATACATCTGGGACTAGGCCACCAGGGATATCTTTTTCTCCTTCAGCTTAGATTATTGCTTTTCTTTTTTTCTAATGTACTAAACTGTAAAATAGTAATAAGTAAATTGTTGTACCTGGCCAGTACAAAAACTTCCTAAATTAAAATGGACAATTGTGCAATAATTCTAGCTATTGATCTCCTGGAACCTTGAAGAAATTGAGCAACGGCTTGCCTTATTTTTGCAAATCATGCAAAGCTCAAAACGATGAATAGAATAAATGACATTCTATTTTTTAAAAGAAGCAAATATGACCCAAAAAATCACTTCGAAATAGAAAATATTTCACTGCCAAGTGTTATGTACAAATGACCTTGGGTAATCTGTCGCGGCAGCTGCTAGGATAAGCTCTGGAACCAGTCTGCCCGAGTTGGAATCTCCGTTCTGTCACTTGGCGCTGTGTGACTTATGCATGTTAACTTAAGGACTCTGTGTCATGGTTTTGTCATCTGCAAAATGGAGCTAAGGCTCATATCGAAGTGGTGGTGTGAGGATTAAATGGTTTGACGATGTAAAACGCTTTAAATAGCCTCTGGCAAAAGCAAGTTTACACCAAATTCAGCTACTACTATTGCTATTATATATTAAATTTCATGCATTATAGTGTGAACTTTTTTCAGGAAGGCAGCATGGCAATGGCTAAACCCATCAGAAAAGTACAGGTAATTATGGGGAAAGCTAACAGGTGTCAGAGAGCAAGAAGAAAAACAGGTTGCAAAGCAGGTTGCTAGAAAGGTGCTCCAAAATCATTTTCTACTTTATGTGTCATATGGAAGTATACCCAAAGCAGACAAAATTAACTGTCTTTAGGTTCACCCTTAACCTGTATCTCAGTTTCCTCTACCCTTTTAAACCCTAGTTTCATTCCCTCTATTGGGATATATTATTTTTCTTTTTTTCTTCTTAAAATTAAGTACACTGGGGAGACGATGACTCAAACTGAGGCTACTGAGAAAAAATGCTCTGATAAGAAGTAAAATAAGGGCATTCACTTTACTGGTTTTTCTGTCTTGCATTCAGCCTCCCTTGATAATGCTCAAAAGAGAAAAGGCAGTCTTGTGGGAAAGAGAAGCATTTTTATCCTGCCTACATATATTATCACAAATGTCTAAGGTAGAGTCTCCTTTAGTTGTTTCTCACAACTGACTGGTCTGACTCTTGGTGCCAAAGGACCAGGTCAGTATTTTCACTAACTAGTTGCTATACTCTCCACTTCTAATCTCTCTCTCCTGGAAGGCCACATTCTATGTGTTCCTTCTGCTCATAGAAAGACAAGAGAGAAAGCAAACAAAGAAACAGTCAAAACAAAGGCAGAAATGTTGCTAGGCGTGCTAGAGGAATATTTCCAGAGATCTTTTATTCTGAGCCTCAATACTTAACTTGTTGCCTTAGTCACCAGTCTGTAGAGATTCTTTTCTTGTGATTTAACATTTTGATCTTTCTCTTATTCTCTCTTTAGTTATTTGTAGAGTTAGTTGTCAGGGACTAGCATCCTCAATCCTTACCTAGTGCTCGTTACTTCGTGATCAAGGACAAAGGCACTGATGCTGCTGGCTGATGTCCCTCCCCTGTGCCTGTCACCACTGACATTCACCTTTCTGATTGTCATCCTTGAAGAACAATATATCATTTTTTAGGATCATCTCCTTTCACAGATTCCATCCTTAAACATATGAAAAAAGCCAATCTTTCTCCCCTTCTTTGCCTATTACACAAGCAAAATTCTCTTACCACAAGATACAAATGAAATCTGCTAGAATACAATTCATTCTTACATGCTCACAAATGCTGCATATTAATTTACAACTAAAAATGGGAAAGTCACCCAAATAAGAGATAAGTATAATATGATTCCCCTATAAACTGAGTATAATTTTGTCACCCAATATCATTATTTATGTCATTTCCTGTGTTAGTGAAACATACCAAAGACAGAGCTTTTTCCAGTGACCTTGCGTCTTGTGTTGATGCTCAGATGCTTCATTCTCCTAGAAAGCACCTCTAATTCATTCTGTTCCTGTGCATGAAAAAGTGGGGTCCTTTTTGCCATCTTCTCTATAACTTAAATGTAGATGGGCCCCTTGGATTGTCAATTTCTACATTCTTTGTTGATGCACAGTAAACAATTGCTTAAATATTTTCCCTTGGAAAAAATAAATCACAAACATGTAGTATATGTGAAATGTAGGAGGTCCTTATTATATCTGGATTTATTTCCTGAGTTTATTCAATTGGAAGATTGGTAAGACAGCAAAATTCTTATGACATAAAATATGCATTAATGAAATGATCACTTGTAAAATTAGTCCCTCCACTCTTAAGTTGGCACCTATTCCTATTCATTATGTCATCATTGTCACTTTCACTTGATTATCAGAAGACGGTACAAAACAAAGATAGGACCAACGTATTGCAACATGAACCTGAATGTTGTAAAAGATGCTAGATTTTATGAAATCAGCATGCCTTGAAATAATTCCACATCCCCTTCCTCCTTTGAAAGTGGGCCCTGACTGTTTTCAGGTACCTACACAATTGCTCATCTCCAGAAGGCAACCCAATGCCTGGTATCTTCTTCTTAACCACCCTTGACCCAGATTGAGCCTATGACTTAAAATGTCCTTTCGATGAAAGGGAATGATTCCTGTTCTAGGCTTTGGGAAGAATGGGGAAGAGTTTTCTCTTTCTCATGTTCTTACCCTCTCTTCTTATGAAATTCCACAAGGAATGCTCAGATATCTCTGGAAGCCATCATGAAACTACAAGGAACCAGCCTTTGGATGAGGCAGAGAATATGAAAATCAGGTTGAGAGACAAAGGGAATGTGAGTCTTTGATGGTATCATGGAGCACCTGTCATATGATATTTGGATTATACTCTATCTTCAGTTATGTATCCTAATAAATATCCTTGCAGTTAATACATTTTTGAATTGAGAATACCAGGTATTTCTGGCAAAAGCACCATAATTTTTCACAATGACAATGATGGAGAATAATTGCCAGAATTAAAAGCAAAGACACTGGCATATCATACATATCAGCAAATGGAAGAAATAGACCAGTTACCAATCACAAAAAATAAAATTGCCAAGAATGAGAATAGTTTATGCACTTCAAAACAGAATATTTGGATATCATAAAACCAAAAAAAGACTTTGAGGAAATTGATGAATCATTAGAATATTGTTTTCAAGTATCTCTCTCTATGATCAGGCTGTGCCAGAGAAATATAAAGGCATTCTAGTCTGCCTTCAAATATTTTCATTGGAAAAAATTACCTCCTTCCAAAAAAGAACTCCTTGTTTATTCTAAATTTAGTGCATATTACCCATGAATATTAATTTTATTGATATTTAAATAGATGAAATTATTTTTCAATATTTATTTTCATCTTTCAGTATAAATTTCCAAAACATTTTTCATTATTTGAAATGGATTTACATTTAGTTGATTTTTTTGTAACAATTGTTATCATATACAAAGGATTTTTTGCATATAATCAATGATGATTTACCATTTCCAGTTTCAGATAGAAATGAAATTGTAAACATTATTACTAAATATGTCTTTTTCTCTTTCAAAATAATTAAAGCACTATTATGCCTTAGTTCAATGCATATGATAAGCCAAGTCATACATTTTATAATAGGACATGATTCTGATATCATAGCACATATAACATGGCTAGCTTACAAACATGATTTGCATTTTGATGAAGAACTATTATTTAAAAAGGAATTCCTTCTTTGACTACAAGTTTTCTGCTAAGTATTTTTCTTTAACATTATAATCAATCATAAACATTTCTAAGTGACCAACATTTGCTAGTCAATGGAGAGTCATGAAGTCATGATCCTATCCCTCAAAAAGAACTCTCTGGTTGTATAAAAAAAGACTGGATATAGCATTAAAGTATAATAGAGCTAAGGGCCAAATCTGTGCTGGAGATAGCAAGTACTGTCACTATTCAGAGGAGGGTGTGGTGCCTTGAACAGGGCTGAGCATGCCTCAGACACCAGAGAGATTGCAACTTACATGCATTCTTGAATTTATTATTTAAAATGTGTCCATGAATCACTGGCATCAACATCACCTAGGAGTTGGTTGGAAATACAGACTGTCAGCCCCTTCTCTGGGATCTACTGAGTCACAGTCACCATTTACAAAATCCACAGGTTATATATATGTACACTACAGTTTGAGAAAACTACTTATAGTGTATGAAGAAAAGGAAGATTTTTAATCTGCCTTTTTCCAAATCCTTTTTCCTGAATTGACTGTCTCTAAGAGTTTACTGCCAGCCTTTATGTGTGCACAGATTTCCTATTTACTTTGCAAGCAATATTAATGTTTTGTAGGCAGGACTGCTCTGTTTCCAAGACAGGCACTCCACAACCACTGTGCCAGGGTAAGAGGGCTTCTACACAGTGTTCTCATTCTCAGGGATCATCCATCCATGGTTTTCATCTTCATTATCTCCAATTTGATTGCACGGAGCACTTGACAAGAGTTCTGGTTTGTAATTTCAGTTTTGGCACTAATTAGCAGCATGATCGCAATCACATAATTATTTTAGGTAGTATTTTCTTATTTATAAAAGGAGATCAAATGATCGTTAGGTTTCCTTTCAGCTCTGTAACTTAATTAAATTCCAGATTTTCATGCATTAGAAGATAACATGAATGAGATTAACACTACTTAGACTTCAGTGCACTCTTTCAGAGAAAACAAGATTGAAGAATTGGTATTGTGTATGGAGTATGTATGAAAGCAGATTGTTGTTGGGGTTAAAACAAGTAAATGCTAAGATTCAACATCATGTTGTTATATAAAGGAAATTTTGCTTACTTTAAAATACAAAACAGATTTTTTTGCCTTCAACAGCTAACTTTGAAATACTGTACATATTTCTTATATGAGTTAAATGTTGTTGGGATGACTTATAAATGAGAATACTAATGATCTCAACCTGGCCATATATACTTATTTTCTTACTTCTTCCTTTGACCTAATTTCCTAAAATATTCTTTTCTTATTTAGAGTTGTGTTATTGTGAAGTATAGTAGCTTCTCACTAAATGCCTTGCCTTCCAAAATTTATAAAGAAAATAATTGAGTGTCTCTTAGGAGCAAGGAAATGCTAATGTCCACAGGACATTCAATGGAATAAGACAAGTCCATGATGTTAACACTTTTGCATGACAGAGTGGTGTGATCAGGATTACAAATTCAGATGCAATATTTATTGAGGGAACCCTCCACTTCATGTCAGGCACTATGTATAGTTGGTGTGTTCCCATGTATGACCTCATCCAACCCTCATGACAATGCTGTAAAGTAGACATTATGATTTCTGTCTAACAGAGGAAAGACTTCAGATTTAGAAAATTAAGTTATTAATATTAGCGAAAGACCACTCATCTAATTCAAAGCCCAGTACACCACATTCATGCCACATTAGAAAAATTGTACTGACTTTGAAAGTTGTATGGAAATAAAGAGCTACTGCAATATTAAAAAAAGAAAAAACAATAAGAAAAAGCTACTGTAACTTTTCCAGCAAATAGGTAATGAAGACTTGAACCACAGTATCATGGGTTAAGTTGTGCTCCCCAAATATATTACAGTCCTAACCCCCCTGAGAATGTGACCTTATTTAGAAATAGGGTTATTGCAGATATAATTAGTAAAGATGAGGTCACACTGGAGTAGGGTGGCACCGTAATCCAATATAAATGATATCCGTATTAGAAGATGGCCATGAGAACACAGAGACATACAGGGAGAACATCAGTGACATGCAGGGAGAATCCCAAGTAACTACCGAGAAATGGAGTGAGGCAGCTCTGCAGACCAAGGAACTGCAAAGATGGTCAGCAAACCACCAGAAGCTGGGAAGAGGCAAGGAAGGATTTCCCTCCTGGTTTCAGAGGAGAGCATGACCTTGCCAATACCTGCGTTTCACACTTCTTGCCTGCAGAATTGTGAGACAATAAATTTTTGTTGTGTTAAGTTACCCAGACTGTTACACCTTACCAAAAAGAGTAGAGAAAGGAACCGTGGCTGATCACAGCAGAACATACTTTAAGAAGAGAATAATTAATAGAACCCAATTAAGAAGACAGAGAAATCATGATAAAAAAAGATTGAAATATTTGTTTAAAATATATATGATAAGAATGATAGTTTATTGAATTCTTTTATGTTCAAGGCATTTTACTGCTACTGTTAATAATCTTCACATCGGAAACATAAACGGGTTAAAAGTGAGTAACTTTCCACCAAATCCATCTCACCTTCCAAAGAGTTGATGCTAGGAAGGAAGTGGATGTTTAGTAAAAAACATTTTCTAGCTTCTCTTCACCGGTAGGTGTGATTTATTTATTTATTTATTTATTTATTTATTTACGGCATTGCCTTGTTCTCACTAAGAGAATGTGAGCAGAATGATGAGTACAACTTACACGCTTAGCATTTACAAAGCAGATCTAGTTCCTCTACACCTTCCTTTTTTGTTTTGTTGGCTGGATACAGATGCAATACAAGACTCCACAGCTATGGTTGGCAATCTATGGGTCAAGGACGAAATCTGCCCTGCTGCCTGTTTTGTAAAGAATTTTATTGAAACACAGACATGCCTATTCATTTACATATTGTCCATGGCTGCTCTGTACTACAACAATAGAGTTAAGTAGTTGCAACACAGATCTTATGGCTTACAAAGGCTAAAATATTTACTATCTGGCTTTTTACAGAAAAAGCTACCAATCGTTGCCCTGGATGATAGCAAAGCCAATCTGAATTTTCAAGTCACTAAAAGAAGTGCCACTAACCTGAACCCAACTTTCCTGGACTGTTATATGAGCCCAGGAATAGACTTTCTATATTTGATACATTATATTTCAGGGTTTATTTTTAACAGCAGTTTACCCTATATTTACTAATCATATATTCATTTACAGGTGAAAAAAAGTCAAAGAAGTTAAATAACTTTGCCGAGATTACATTAGTAAGTGAAAAGAACAGGATTTGAATACGGGTCTGCATTGGTCTAAAATCTGCTCTATTTCTCTCCTAGGTTCAGCGTGATCATCTTTGGATGTTGAGTTTATACATAATTTTTATTTTCCAATTTGTGTTCTCATATATTTTTCCTAATAGTTTTATTGAGCTACAATTCATATACCAACAAATTCATCCTTTCAAAGTATACAGTTTAATGGATTTTAATATATTCCTAGAACTGTACAAACCATCGTCACTGTCTAATTTTAGAATATTTTCATTACTCCAAAACCAAATCCCATTAGCAATGATTCCCCATTCCCTATTCACTCCATCACCTTGGAACCACTAATCTATTATCTCTATGAATTTACCTATTCTGAACATTTTCATATAAATAGAATCATATAATATATGGTTTTTTGTGACTGGCTACTTTATCACAACATTTTCAAGGTTCTTCAATGGATTAGCATATATCAGTACTCATTTCTTTCAATTGGTGAATAATATTTCATTTATGGATATGTCACATTTTGTTTATTCATTAATCAGTGGGCCATTTCTACTTTTGGGTTATTATAAATAATGTTGCTATAAACAACGCTAGCTTTCATGTAGACAAATGTATTCAATTCTCTTGGGTATATACTTAGGAGTAGAATGGCTCTGTCACATAGCAACTCTTTAACATTTTAAACAACTGCCAAACAGTTTTCCAAAATGGCTACACCATTTTATGATCCCACCAGCCACTGTATGAGGGTTCCAATTTCTCCACATCCTTGTCAACACTTGTTTTTGTCTATCTTTATTTTAGTCATTTTTCTGGGTGTATAGGGGTATCTCTTCGTGGTTTTGATTTGTATTTCCCTATGACTGATGATATTGAGCATACTTTATTTACTTGTTGGCCATTTTTATATCCTCTTTGCAGAAATATCAGTTCAAATCCATTGCTCATTTTGAAATTAGGTTATTTGTCTTTATTGACGAGCTGTAATGTAAATGTTCTTTATATTTTCTAGATACGAGTCCTGTCACAAATATGTTATTTGAAAATGTTTTATCCCATTCTGTGGGCTGTCTTTTCACTTTCTTAATGATGTCCTTAGAATCACAAAAGATTTTAATTTTTATATAATTTATCTATTTTTTCTTTTGTCACTTATGCTGCTGGTATCCTATCCAAGAAGTCATTGCCTATTCCAAGGTCATGAAGATATATACCTGTTTTCTTCTGAGCATTTTATAGTCTTAGCTCTTACATTTAGGACTATTATCAATTTTGAGTTAATATTTATAATATAGTGTGATGTAGGGGTTCAATTTGACTCTCTTGCATGTGGATATCCAGTTCCCCGGCATCATTTGTTGAAATGACCTCATGCATTTTTCAATTTTTAATTAATTTGTATCAGTTCTGTGATTGAAACAACTGAATGTCATAAGAATGATACAAAACATTTTTAAAAATTAAATTTAAATGTATGTAGGAAGATAATGGAATGTCACAGAAATTAAAGGCAGGATATTGATTCAAGGAAAATTGGGAAGGCTTAGCTGTCACATGCAAAATAGAAGTGAGGAATTTAAAAAGAGGAAAAAGAGACAAACTTCTGGGAGAGTGTTTTCAAGGGCTGGATTTGCTTCATTTAAGAAGTAAGTGTTTAAATGTGGACATAAAAGCACCGAACACGGACTACGCTTTTAAGAAATTTGGCGATGAGAAAGAATCATAGTTAAAGGTAAAAATAGATAAAAAGATAATTCTTATTGTAAAGTAATGTGTCGAGGGAAGGATAGTCTTACAGTGTAAAGGAATACAATTATTGGAAGGATAGAAGTTATTAGGAAAAGCTGAAGGATGCAGGGAAAAGGGATACTAATTGATGAAAAAATATGTTAGGGAGTGGGTGTCTGATAGGGTACACGTTCTGGAGTAGAGTTGTGGTCAGTAATTGTTGAATGAAAGAAAGCAAAAGGAGAAAGGTTGGATCATAGGTTGAAAATCTGAGAAGGAATGAAGGGAAAATGTAGGAAAAGACAGAGAGGGAAGAAGGTATGCAGTAAGAATGGATGAATTAAGGGCAAAAGAGGACAAGTTCGTCTTTAACAGGTAAAGACAATCCTCCCCCTGAGGTGGAATTCTGATGTGATCATTTAGTCCAAGTTTATAATCTTGACAAGCTGCTGGTTCACCTGTGTACAAGATAAAACAAATGGGGGATTATCCCAGATAGGTATTTTGATTATATTCCCTGAGAGTTAAACAAAACAAACAAAAAATATGACTCCTCTGAAAATCAAGACATGTGGCAATCCCGAGCCTGCATCCAGAAATAGCAATAGTCACGGAGGGTTTTAGGTGAGTTGGCCCTTTTAGAGATAGAACATGTATATATTCCTTTCTTATTCATTTATTAACTGTTTAGCTTCACACAGTTAAAAAGGATAAGTGACTCATGTTTATTTATTGAAATCTGTAACATAGAAGGCAGGGTGAAGGTGGTCACTGCACAAACAGATTTGGCTTCACTATGCTTAGGAATTCAAGGACATTTTATGCAAAAATTGTGAGCCATACTTAGGAATATGTGTGTTGGGGGTAGGGAACAAATGTAAAGATATTTTCTAATCAGAGAATTTTTACCTCTTTCCACCTCCTCTCTATGATAATGAGCAAAGGATAAAATGTGTAAAATCTAAGATCCTTTAATTCCCAGCAGGATAACTGGTATGAATGACTATTGCAGGCTCATATTTCTGAGAATCTTACAAAATAAGTACATTTCTTATAATACGGCTTTTGAGTTATTATCCCAAAATAAGTCTGTTACAATATTATGGATGATATATTTTTAAAACATTGTAGGTAACAGATGACCCTAATATGTGTCAATTTGCAACTGTATTTATAGGACAACTCCCTAACACTGTTCATCTGTGAACTTGAATGAAGCATTACTACTTTCTACCTGTGTTCTTATGTCTCATTTTTAAAGTCCTGCAAGGTCTTCTTTCCCATCTAATTGTGTTTCAGCATTCTAGCCACTAGAAAGAATGAATTGGGACTTTTTTGTCTTTATTTTTATAACGCTATGAAATCTTAAAAGAAAAATGTTTGATGTATCGGCACATTTAAATCTGTTCAGACACAATGGATGTTGCCTACATGGTTTTCTTTATAAAAGTGCACACACATGAGAAACGTGTTCTACTCCCCCTTCACCCATACTGCAGAAATAGTCTCATAAACATAATGGAATACTCAGGAGGAGGGAGAATCAGAAAGTTGCCAGATTTCTTTCTCTTTCATTTGCCATTGCAGTCTATCTTTTCTGGTGTTTTGCGGTCTAGCTCTGCTATTTCACTTTACTCTGTGGGACAACCCACAAGTTATCTAGTTTTGCCTTTGTATCTCTAAAGTGTCCTTTCTTTTATAATCTTCCGTCTGATCAATTTGGGGGAAGTTGAGAAGAAAGGCATTGGATGCCAGCAAACCTCATTTTCTTAGTACATCTGATATAGAAACTATGTAACAGTGGCACGTGGGCACAGGTATTCTGTATTTTCACATTGCTTTTTAGTCATTTATCCCCATCAGGATTGCATAGACTCACATTTTCCAACTAAGCTCTCCAAAAACACATAAATAGCAAGCTGTTCCTTTACACGAATCTATACAAAACAGCATCAATAACAACAAAGGAAAGGAGAAAAGCATTCTGGTATTAAAGGAATTTTTTACAGTTTTTATTCTAGTTAATTCCAAGGATGAACATTAAGAAATATTTAAATACACACGTGTACACATACACAAGCAAAAATTTGTTTACAGCCTTTCTTTCCACCCACCACTTCCCACGGTGGGGAGGAAGGAGGAAGAGCTATAAAACAACAGATTTAATAGTGTTTAGAGTTTGCAGCAGCTATTACTATGGAACTGTCATCATTTCTGTAATGCTTTCTATTGTCGTACTATTTATTTTTATGTGCACCCCAGAATATAATTGGATACTCGAACATATTCATGTTGTTATTGAGGGTTTGCGGGGGGATGAGTGATATAATGTCATTTAATTGCTAGATTTTAAAAACAGGGTTAGAGTTGTCTATCAATTTCAAATCACTAGATCTCACAAAGATTTCAATCAGCTAGTGCTGATGATTATTATAAATAAGGGGAAATGGTTAAGAATTTCTGAGATGCCAGGTATAAAATTATAGCAAAACTTCACTTGAGAGCATTTTGAAAGATTTAAGCACAAAAACTGCCTAAGAACATGACTCCCTTCTAAAATAATTTACTTTGTCATGATGGCATTCTGATGTTGCATAAATTAAAACTTCAATTCTCCAAACTTTTGTCTGTCTTCTTTCCTTTCTTCCTTTTTTAACTAACTTCTTTACCTTTTCCTTTCTTACTAACTTGGATTGATATCTATCTCTCTGAGGTTGAAAGAATCCACTATTTAACAGAGAATTATTAAATTAATACACGAGGTCTTGTTAATATTTTTAAGCAGCATTTTAGATGTTATTGGGGTTTTAAAAGAAATTAAAGGTATTATAAAGAGAAGTTATATTTAAAACCAAGAAGTGTTTGTCATCTTCTAAAAAACTTAGTGAAAATTATTGTTACCAACTTCCAACAGAATCTCAATATGCCTCAGTGTAGGAGCTACATTTGGATGATTGGAGTATTTTAACTATGGATTTTTGACCTGGAGAAGTGAAATCACTGTGCTGTTAGATCAAGAAAAGGCATTTTGTGTCAGTTGAATTATCAGAATTAGTTGCTGCTTATGCCATCAACGTTATCACCTTTCAGCAGCTTAGCACCATAGACAGGTACTGCATTCTTGGTTCCCTTGGGTAACAAGAAGACAATCAAAGGCATAATCCTAAACTGATTTTTTTTATTGCAAGAAATTTACTGATCTAAAAATTTACTAAGAGGGAGACCAGCACATCTGCCCCTATAGGAAATGATTTTTGCATAGTAAGTGTTGATCTGCATAACCATATGATCATCGCAAGTGCTGATTACCAAATCTGAATCATCATTACTTAGCAAAGTTCTATAAATACACATGGCACCATGTAATATATTCAGCTGTGCTAAATTAATGACAAAGTCCTTACCCCAAGGAGCTTGGGGGTCTAAAAACAAAGAATGACACAAAGACAAATATGTAGAACACACACTAAGTTGGGGAAATTTTTGTGAAACAATTTCTGAGTGATTTTTATGGTTTGTGGCAAAGGAGGAATTAAGTATCCATATGAATTTGCCTTTCAGATTCCTCTAACTGCAAGCTAAGTGTGGGCAGAAAACCAAAATTTTAATCTCTTGACCTCTTAGGAATTTCAGATATATATATTTCTGAATGTATTTTTACAATATCTTCATATGAGTATACAATAAATTATGTATCGAAAAATGAACTCATTATCTTTTTGACATTTTCTTGTTCTTTAAATCAACTCCTGCCTTGCGTAAAGGCATTGCATTCTCCCAGTGATTACTAAAGAAATGTCAGAGGTACTTTCTCTCCCTTTTCTCTGTCACCTACCACCACTACCACCAAATCCTACAGATTACCAAATCGGTGCTATTTTCTCCATTTGCACCTTCTCAGCCTCAGTTCAGGTCTTCATATTTTACTTTACATGATTACTGTAATTTTCAGTTTGTCTCCTCTTTAATCTATCACTTGAAGTAACTCTTCTAACACATAGCTCTTCGCCACTCCTGGTCCAAGTGCAGTGCAAAGGCAGCACTGCATCTGATGGCATTCCTGGTCCTTTATGACTCAGCCCACACCTTTCTTTCCATCCCTATTTCATACTAATCTCTACTCACGACACCCTAAAGCTCTGACGTCTTTTAGGTTTCTTTGTGTTGATTTATGATGTTTCAGTCATTTTCTATGGCTGTATATTTTCTTTCTACTTTCTCTATTATTTCAGACCCAGGAAAAATAATTTTTATGAAACTTTCTCAAATAGTTTAGGGGAAATAAATTTTGTCCTCTGTATGTACGTACCAATATAATATGGTAGATTTTTTTTTTATTTAGTAGATATTGATTTGCTGCCTCCCACACGATTGCCCCTTCATACCATCAAGATCCCTCAGCTTCTTTTCAAGATTCAGCTTTCTCCTCTTCTCAGTTCCGGGGCATTAGCCCTCCTTGTGCTCCAGAGATGGGTTTTCTGCTACTCTAGACCAGTTATTATTTTAAAAGTGAGCATGTAACCCAAGAAAACCCACTATTGGTTAACTTCAGATATTTTGCTGAGAGACTAATGGTGTTGTTCACATTCGGTTGGATCTGTAATACCTAATATTGCTTTATCCATGTCTTGTATCATGATGAGCCACGCCTGTGGTTAGAGCCAACTTTGGGTAAGGAGAGACCAGATAATCATTTTAGTGATATGTTTTGAGTTCTCTGTCAAGCTGCTTCTAAAATTGGACCCATCCATAGACTACTCTATTATGTGAGTTAATTACTTTTATTTTCACGTAAGACAGTTAGAATTGGGTTCTCTGACATTTGCATCTGAAAGAATCCTATTTCTGTCTATTTAGATATTTTAATAAGCATTTGGTTGCAAATATTTTCTCCAGTATAAATTATAAATTCTATGAGGATAGAGAATCGTTTATATCTTCTGTATATCCTATTTCTCCTACCCTGGTATATTGGGTTATCAGTAACTTAAGCAGAGGCCATATGAGCATCTGTCAAGAATGATTCTAAAAGAAATGCTTCAGGGATGGGAGATTAGACTACATGATCTCAAGTGCCCAAGACCATTTCGCCAAGACCATGTTCCCTCTGAACAATCTTGGGAAGAATCTGTTCAATGCCTTTATCTTAGCTTCTTGCTATGATCTGAATATTTACATTCTCCCAGAATTCATATGTTGAAACCTAATCCCCAATATAGTAGTATCAGAAGGTGGGGACTTTGGGAGGTGATTAGATTATCAATAGAATTAGTGCCCTTATAAAAGGGGCCTTAGAGAGTTATCTAGGTCCTTCCACGATGTGAGGTTGCCCCAAGAAAGCACCATCTATGAACCAGACAGCAAGCCCTTGCCAGACTCTGAATCTGTTGGGACCTTGATCTTAGACTTTCTGGTTTCTATAATTGTGGAAAATTCTAAGTTATCTAGTCAAAGGTATTTTGTTATGGAATCCTGAACAGACTAAGATACTTATGGTAGTTTTCTGACAATCTTTGATATTCCTTGGCTTGCAGCTGCATAACGGCCTTCTCACATGGGATTCTCCCATGGGATTCTCCCTGAGTCTTCACATGACCATTTTCTGATAAGGACACTAGTTATGTTGGATTAGCAGCCTACCCTGCTCCAGTATGGCTTCATCTTAACTTAAGAAATTACATCTGCAACAATTTTATTTCCAAATAAGATAAGTCACATTTTTAGGTAGTGGGGGTTAGGACTTCAGCATGACTTTTTGAGAAGGTGGACAAAATTCAACCCATAACAAATGGTAACAGCTAGGGATATCTAGGCGGGAGCTTTGTTGGGACTCCTTGCTCTAAAGAGAGAAATGGGATGATGATGCTAGTAGCTTTCCAGTAAGGCAGGTAGGTGATTAAGACTGAGGGAGAAATCTAGATGATTTAAGGGAAGCAAAGAAAGTACTGGTATTATCCATAAATAGACTCAGACACTGGTGACCAATTACCATTTTTTAACAGGTAATTTTTCCTCCGTGATGGGCACTTGCATATGAAAGAAAACATAGTCCCAATGGACTCTATCTAGTGCCATCAGGCAAGAAGTGATTCATATAAACAACATGACCTTACTGGTGAGGAGGTGGTTTTATTCATTTTTGCTCATGAATAAATTAGCTCTTTAAAAAATTCATAGGGGAAAAATACTGTGTAAATTTGTTTTCACTTTTATAGAGGTTATCTGTTTATTGAGATGAGGGCATTATGTAATTTTAATGAATGAAATGTAACAATATATTCTTTGGTTTTATAACAAGATTAAAATTGATTCTGAACATAATACAGTCCTTTCCAGTTGAAAGGCAAATTCAAAGCTTTTTCATAGAGATGTTGTCAAGAAACAAATTCACTTAGAAAACACATTTAGAGTCAGGTATATCTTGGTTCTAATGTCACCTCCACTGACATAACTGCCATGTGATATTGGGCAACTTACTCAAATTCTCCAAATCTCAGTTTCTTAAACTATAATATCAAAATATTTTTGTGATAATTGAGTTAAGTAAATGCACATAGGACACATGTGTTGGCACATAGCACTTAAAATTTGTCATCATTATTATTGTTATATAGAGTAGAATATCTATTCAAAAATATTTCAGGCAGAAATAAAATAGAGAAACCTAAAATATAAAATATTAAAGGAATTATCTTTCTTATTATTCAGTTATTTATTCAGTTATATAATCACATATTGAACTAGAAATCAATTTCCTTTGAGATAAAAAAGACATTTATCTTTCTATTACTATGAGCGAAAGGACTCATTCAAGCGACTCTTTTGCCATATCTCTGTTGCTGGTACCCAATGTTAAAGGGAGACTTATACGAGTAGCTCACATCAAAGGGGATAGCTATCAGTTCATTCAGAAACAATATGTTTTTTGCATCATAGTAACAGAGATTGATTTTCTACAGTGATCCAAGCGATCATATGATGACCTAGTCTGCCATGCAGCCAATGTTCTCTTCTGGTCTTCCTCCTACATCTCTTGCCTCTTCCCAGTTTTCACTGAACACTTCTTATTATCTGTTTGTTATCTGTGGCATTTCTCAAAACTTTTAAGCATCTTTTCCTTTTTTTTTTCAGAGTTAGAATTCTTTTTTTTTTTATTTCTGCATATTATGGGTGTACAAATGTTTAGGTTACATTGCCCTTGCCCCCCCACCCCGTCAGAGCTTCAAGCATGTCCATCCCCCAGATGGTATGCATCGCACTCTTTACGTTTGTATATACCCATCACCTCCTCCCCCCCCATCTGCCCAATGCCCAAAAAATGTTATTCCTACATGTGCACTTAGGGGTTGATCAGTGAAACCAATTTGCTGGTGAGTACATGTGGTGCTTATTTTTCCATTCTTAGGATACTTCACTTAGTAGAATGGGTTCCAGCTCTATCCTTAGAGCTCAGGAAAATCAGCAAGAAAAAATCAAAAAACCCTATCAAAAAGCGGGCAGAGGACATGAACAGAAACTTTTCAAAAGAAGACAGAATAATGGCCAAGAAACATATGAAAAAATGCTCAACATCCCTAATCATCATGGAAATGCAAATCAAAATCACAATGAGATATCACTTATCTCCAGCGAGAATGGTCTTTTCTTTTTTTTTGTTCAATACTATCTGTGAATAATCTCATCCTCTCCCATGGTGTCAAATATCACCCATACATTGATACATTGATAACCATCAAACTCCGGTTGTTAGCCACTTTTCTCCTACATCATTTCACCTACTTATGGAAATCAGTAGAATGTGAGCTACAGGGGTTTGTCTATATAGTTTACCACTATGTCCAGCATTTATCACGATGCCAAAATGCTACAGCCTGAATGTTTGTCTTCCCCCAAAATTCATATGCTGAAACCTAACCACTAGTGTGTTGATATCTGTGGGTGGAGCCTGTTGGAAGTGATTAGATCATGAGGGTGAAACCATCCTAAATGGATTAGTGCCCTTATAAAAGAGGTCCCAGGAAGCTCATTTGCCCTTTCTCACATGTGAAGACAGCAAAAAGATAGCCATATGTGAATTAGAAAGAGAGCCCTCACCAGACATTGAATCTGCCCACACTTTGATTCTCAGCTTCCCAGACTCCAGAACTGTTAGAAATAAATTTATGTTGTTTATAAGCCACCCAGTATATGGTATTCCATTATAGCAGCCCAAATGGAAAAAGTCAAAATATGAATATTCAGGAGTGAGGTACTTCTATAACAAATACCTAAAATTGTAGAAGTAGCTTTAGAACTGGGTAATGGGTAGAGGCTGAAAGATCTTTTAGGTTCATGCTAGAAAAATCCACGCTGCCATGAACAGACTGTTAAAGGCAATTTTGGTGAGGGTTCAGAAAAAAAAGAGAAGACCTATAGAAAAAGCCTCAATTTTCTTAGAGGATACCTAAGTAACCCTGAACAGTGTTGGTAGAAATATGAATAGTATTATGATGAGATCTTATACACAAATGAGCAACATGTTATTGGACAATGGAGGAAAGACCATCCCTGTTATAAAATGGCAAAGCACTTGGCTGAGTTGTGTTGTGTCTTAGTGTTTCATAGAAGGTAGAATTTAAGAGTGATGAAATTGGATATTTGTCTAAGGAAATATCTAAGTAAAGTGTTGAAAAGATGATCTGATCTCTCTTTACTGCTTATAGTAAAATGCAAAAAGAGACAAATGATTTAAAGATGGAATTGTTAATCAAAAGGGGAGTAGAATTGGAAAATTCCCAGCCTGTCATATTAAAAATAATGAAAAAGACTGTTCAGAAATGATGTAAAGGGTCTGAGCAAAGCACTGAGTGAAAAAGAGGTTAGCATGGATCTGTTGTCGTAACAGAAGCCAGGTGCTATTCACCAAGATGATGGAGAGATTAGTTAGCAATTTCGACAGAAACCAGAAGTTGCTGTTCAAGACAATGGAAGAATAACTCCCTGCACCCAATCAAGGTGATTCAGAGATCATCAGGGTTGCCCCTTCCTTCACAGTCCCACAGTACAAGGACCCCAGGGACACGGCACTTTTAAAGGAGAGGTCACTGGAGCCTGTGGGACCACAGAGCTCACTCCAGTGCTGGTGCTGTGGTGCTGCCTCACAATGCAGGCTCCATACTCCACACCCCAGTGCCATCCATGGTCCTCAGGTACCCTAAATATGGCTCCAGAGAGCCCTGGCATGGTGTACACTACACCCATCCATGCTACACCCATCAGAGCTATGGGAGATGGCTGCCTCCACCTACATTTCCAAGAACACACAGGAAAGCCACAGGCACAGGATGTCAGCAAGGTTGGGAACCAGGAAGAGAACTGCTATAGGGATGGGGTCCCTGCAGAAAGCTCTGGTGAGGACAGGACAACCTCAAAGACCCCCCACGAGGGCAATGCCCAGTGGAGCCACTGGAGTGTGGCTTCCCAAAGCCATGAAGGCAGGACCACCCACAACTTGGGAGACTAACCCCCGCCCAGCAAAGCTGCAGGGGTGGGACTTCCACCCCAGTGGGTCCAAATGGTGAGATCCTGCCCCAATGTGTCTAGAAGGCAGAACCTCTGTCTCAGAGGGCCTGGAGGACAGAATATGGTGTCAAAAAAGATTATTCTCAAGGCTTAAGTTCTAACAATGATTGCTCTTTTGGGTTTGGGACTTAGTTGGGACCTGTTACCCTTATTAAAACTGCATTCACAGGGTTAATGAGAATTACAAGCCAGGCTTTAGGCAGAATTATAGTTAGGTATTATCCAGGGTGCACTGGTACACTTTGATCCATGTTCCTGCAGCTGCTAACTAACTCAGAGTCATATAGCATGCTGACCACCTGCTACCTGCTCCCCCATTGTTCCTATACATAGAATCTCTGATGCTAGAATCATAAGACCTTTCTGCTCAAGAATTGTTTAAAACATTTTTTAGATCCTGAATTCCAGCAGAACAGCTGATGCCAACAGGTCTGTAGACCCCCACCAAGGAACCAACTCAGCACAAGAATATGCTATTTTCATCTCCCTGTCCCATAACCATAACTTCCCCCTTCTCTTTGCCACCAATCAGTGATCCCCGCACTTCAGCCCCCATCAGACACCTTTAAAATTTTATTCCCCAACCTGAGACAGATTTGAGGTTTCCTCCTGTCTCCTTGTTCAGCTGCCCTACAATTATTAAACTCTTTATCTGCTGCATCCCCAATGTCTCACTATGTTGACATCAGGCAAACAAATTTATTACGGTTACACTTTTTTTTTATTTCTCTCTTATGATATGGGAATGTCTATCCTATGCCTGTCCCATCCTTATATTTTGGAAACACATAACTTGTTTGATTTCACAGGTTCATAGGTGGATAAAAATTTGCCTCAAGATGAATCGTACCTTGAGTCTTACCCATATTTAATTTAAATGATATTTACATAAGACTTTGGACTTTAGACCTTTGAGTTGGTGCTGGAATGAGTTAAGACTTTTGCGGCTGCTGAGATTGAATGAACGCACTTTTTGTTTTATATGTGAGAAGAATATGAATTTGGGGGGCTCAGGGGTGGAATCCTATGGAATGAATATTTGTGTTTCCTCAAAATTTATATGTTGAAACCTGACACCAAAGGTGATGGTATTTGGTTAGGCTTTTGGAACCTCATTATTTCATGAGGACAAAACCCCCATTAATGGGATTATTGCCCTTATCAAAGAAGCCCTGGAGAGCTCTTTCACTGCTCTGCCTTGTGAGGATACAGTGAAAAGATGGCCATCCAGGAGGTTCACTAGAGCATAAGGGTTTGAGATTGCAGTGAGCTATGATTGTGCCACTGTACTCTAGCCCGAGCAACAGAACGAGATCCTGTATCGGGAAAAAAAAAAAAAAAAGATGGCCATCTATGAACCAAGAATTGGGCCCTCACCAGACACCAAATTTCCTGTGCCTTAATTTTGCACTTCCCAGCCTCCAAAATTGTAAGAAACAGATTTCTGTTGTTTAAACTACTCAGATTATGGTACTTTTTTTTTATAGCAGCCTGCATGGATTTCAACATCAATCACAGAATAGGGCTTCAGTAAGGATTGTTTGAATAAATAAAATGAAATAATATTGCACATATACCACTGACTGTCGTTCCTCCAACCTGTTTCTTGTTCCTAATTAATGGTACTATGATTCACAACTTACCTAATTCAGAATCCCGGAGAATATACTCAGTTTTTCTCTCTCCTTCACTTACCACATCCAATCACTAATTCTGTCAATATTATCTCTTTAAAACATGCCAGATTGGTCCACATCATGCTTTGTTCAGGCTACTATAATTTATGTAGGCATAAAATTATAGTATCGGCCACTATCTGGTCTTCCTAGTGTATCCTTTTTTGTTTTTTGCATAACACACACAGAATGAACTGGAGTGATTTTTCTAAAAACAAAACAAAGCAAAAAACAATGCCACATATAACTCCCATTCTTAAAATTCTTTTAAAGCTATTATTTGCTCCAGGATGAAATCCAAACTGCTTTTCTTTGTGTGCATATCCCCTTGAGAACTTTTCGGCCTCATTTCTCAACACTCCCTGCTTCCCATTCTGTTGCTGATCATGGTAAATGACTTCCAATACTATGCTTAATTAGACCTTCAGTACACTGAACATACTCAGCCCTTGTCTCAGAAGTCTCTTCCTGTCAACTCCTGGCATAACTCACTCTTTATTGGCCCTTGATCTGAGCTTAAACATTACCTCCTTTAGGAAGCTTACCCTGATTTTCCCCAGGCAAGACAAGATAGATGCTGTCCCCTTCTCCAGAACTCAGAGCATACAGTCCTTCATGTCATTTAGCAGTTAACACCATATATTGCTGGTGTTTCTCTCTCCAGGAGATCCTATAGGCACATGGTATGCTGGGACTCTGTTTTATTCATTGATATATTCCCAGTACCTTGAACAGTGTCTGGGAAATAATCAACACTTAATAAATATTTGTTAAATGAGTGTTATGTAGACATAGTGCAAAGTAGCCTTTGGCCAAAGCAATGATTACAGTATTAGAAAATCTGTGCTTTTGTTTTTTTCTTTCAGAATAGTTCACTTTGATTTATCTTGATCTGTTATGCAAGCTGTAACTAAAAACGACTGCGCTTGACACTGACTATAAAAATACCACTGTACAGACTGTGTTTTTAAAAACCAATATTGAAGCTCAAATCATTTATAGTAGTGTCCATATTAGATGCTCTCTACCTACGTTCACTAAGTGTTGCAAGATTTTTTTACATTTTTCCTACAGATTTCTCCTCCAGCTGCTTCCATTATAGCCTCCCTTACTTGGTCCACACTGTTGCTAAATGCAAATAAATCAAACTGTGTCACAAAATCCACCTGATTCCAGGAGTAAGCAGTAGTCCTATGAATCATCCATTGAATCACTCAGCATAACAAGCGACTAATCTAACCCGGTTTTTGTAGGTACATGTGGAGGATGGTTTGACCTACAGAGTGCTGCCTACACTTTCTACATTTTAGAAAGTTTCAAATTTTAAGGTATTTGGGTAAGACAGTGCATACCCCATTACTGTCTCTTCCTTGTACATGTATGGAAGTGATTTTAACTTCCTGATACTTCTTGACACATGAGGTTAATTACTATATTAGCTATGATCATTTTCCTCTCAGATTCATCATTTTTTTCTTAGTCCAAGATATTACAACGGACTGGATCTCAAGTGTGTAATTATCAAATGTGTAAATATTTGAGTTTTGAAAATTCTTATAGTTCCATGATTTGTTATTCATCTTTATACGTATATATCAATATCCATGATCACATTTCACATATTTCTTTTATCACCAAAAATATCAACAATGGAATACTTTTTTGCAGTACTCCCAGAAAGGCAGCATGACTAGCCATATGCATGGGCCTTTGAACAAGAAAGCCTAGTGTTATGGACTGAACTATGTTCCCCCCATATGTTGAAGCTCTAACCTATATTTGGAGACAGGGCCTTTAAAGAGATAACCGAGGTCAAATGAGGTCAAAGGGTGAGGCTCTAATCCAGTAAGACTGCTGTCCTTGTAAGAAAAGGAAGAGACACCAGGAGATGTACATGCACAAAGAAAAGGCCATGTGAGGACATGACAAGAAGGCAGCTATCTGTAAGCCAAACAGAGTGGCCTCAGGAGAAACTAACTCTGCTGTCATCTTTATCTTGGACTTCCAGCATCGAGAACTGTGAGAAAATACATTGCTGTTGTTTTAACCACCTAGTCTGTTATATTTTACCATGGCAGCCCTAGGAGACTATGACACCAGGGTTTTATTCCTGATTGCAACACTTACATCTGCGTGCTAATAAGGGTGACATCTAGTTCCTGAATTTCATTGCCTCCTTTGTGAGAAGCGGGCAAGTAGAAATGCCATCTTTATAGGTCCATTGCCAGATAATGAAGTCACAAATTATGGTGATGGTCCTTTGTGGCCTTTTAAAGTATTACATAATACTTTTAGTTACCTTTATGGTATTGATACTTATTAAGATAGAAATTTGTATTATTTTTTTCCTTAAATTCAAAGACATTTTGAATTGTTTTTGAGGGATACCAACTTTTATTTCACTTTGGGACCCTGGTCAGAATAGAGGAGAGAGCCTGGAGGTTGAAATTTCACAAAACTGATCCCAGCTTTATCACCTGCTACCATGTGTCTTACAGCAAGTTACTCAACTTCTCAGAGTCTCAATTTCTTTCCCTGTAAAATAGGTTTTTCAAACTACTGTAGCACATGGGATTGTAAGACTAAGTGAGAACATTTAGTCCCTGGCACATGGTTGAATCTAACAAAGAATGTGTTGGTAGAATGAGTGTGTTACCCACAATATCTAAGTCCCTCTTTGCCCAGCATATCTAGGGATGCGCTACCTAGATAGTCTTGTGTTGCCTTCTTTATTTTTCAGAGAACATGATAACAGCAGCCCAGCAGCTAAGAATCAGTGAGGACTCACCATGTGCCAGGCATCATAACCATAATGCTTCAACTGGATTAATTCAATCTTCACACCTCCCCTAGTCTATTCATCCTACACTTAAGAAAACTGAGGCCCAAAGTAGGGTTCAGATGGAGGGTGAACAAATATGATATGAGATATAATTTTACTAAGAAATTGTCATTGTTTATTTAAAATGCAAACTTAACTGAACATCCTGTATTTAAATCTGGCAGGAATAGCCCAGACAAGTTAACTTACCTAAAGTTCCACAAGAGACAGGCTTCAGATCCTTGCTCGTGGCCCACAGAGTCCTGAATCTTATCCTTATGTTTTACTGATTACACATGATTTTAAAGAAAGACCATTTGGCTGGGAGAGAAGAAATTAAGCTAGGAGTTAACCTAGCTGATAATTGGAATATGTTCGTAGATTGGGCTGATTGTAAATAAGGTCAAGGCAAAGGCTTCAGGAAAGCTCCGGGCTCTGACTGAGAACTTAGGGCCCTAATTAGTTGGGCAATCTGCTTTGACATCAGGAGCAGAACAAAGTTTAAAAGCAAGGTTTCTTTTTTCAGAGTTGTTAAAAATATCTCTATTTTTTCCCTTGCATTGGAAAACATTTCCTGAATTGGAAATAATGCTACAGCTGAAATAGCTGCAAGCAAGTTAGAAAATGGCTATTAGGCATGCTTCTTTGTAGAAGATTGTACTCTACGATAGCTTTGCCAGTAAGTCATAGTGGATTGAAGCCGGAGCTCTGCCTATATGTGGACAGGTCATTAAGTGTCTAATCTGGTTCCTCCAGTCCTTACAGTGAAACAGGAAACTTCGCGGCTGCAGAGTAACCTACAGATCTGTTAATTACACCAATTAGGAGATGTGAATATCATTTACACCTCTCTGCTCCCCTTCTAGGCAGCAAAGAATGTAGCCAAAAAGTAGGCAGAAAATCTGAAAAAAGACATTTTGTAGGAGGAAAATATTACTTAATTGATTTGTAAAATTTATTTTTCCATCACATAAGAGCTATTTATTTATTTATTTTTAGGAAGACCACGAGGTGGCTTGACAAATATAGCCACCTGCCTGCTGAGCATATTTATATTTAAATAAATGAAAGAGAACAATAGAATAGATAAATAATCTTAAAATAAAATATAAATTAAAACAATATGGGCTTAAGATGTCCAAGCCAAAAGTGAGATTGAAAACCATCAGTACTTGATTATTTGGATGACACTATACCATAGTTTTAAAAAACAAAAAACTCTAAAGAAACTATCAACTTTGCCAGTAAAAGTATCGATATCGAGTAACTTAACTACAAAAAAAAAACAAAATGCTTTTTGAGAGATACCAAATTTTATTTCACTTTGGGACGCTGGTCAGAAAAGAGGAGAGAATCTGGAGGTTGAAATTTCACAGAACCGATCCCAACTTTATCAGCTGCTACCTATGTGTCTTATAGCAAGTTACTCAACTTCTCAGAGTCTCATTTCTTTCCCTGTAAAATAGGTCTTCAAACAACTATGGCACATGGGATTATAGGACCAAGTGAGAACATTTAGGCCCTGGCACATGGTTGCGTCTAACAAATGATGTGTTGGTAGAATGAGCAAGAAGAACTTCTCTGGTAGTTCCCAACTTTATGGATTGTGTCTCTAAAGCTTTTCTTTTTAATGGTTTAGATTTTAGAATGTATTCTATCATACTATGGAAACACAATTAGAAATTATGATGACTTCTCCAGGCTAGCCAATGAAAGCCTTCTTGGTTCTTAATATTCCTAAACTTATACACTGACCCAAGAAAATAAAACACTGTTTTCTGTGTTCTGACCTTAGATTGCAACAGAGCCATCCATATTGGCTCTTGCTGTGTTCAGGTCAATTCTCTTGAAGAGCAACTAGAGTAATTTAGCTGACTTTAGAATAAAATCTAAACTGTTTCCCCTGACTTAGGAGGACCCCATGACCCCACCCTTCCTCACTCTGTAGCCTCATCCCATCCTTGTCAGCAGCACTGGCCTCGGAGCAGCTCATTGGCTCATCATTAGCATTAGGTTCTTAACTGCCTCAGGGCATTTGCACCTGTTTTCTTCTCCATCTTTGTTTCCTAGCTGGTCATTTCCTTTTGAGGCCTGTCATTATTGTTCTGTATAAAATTTCACTCCCCCCTCCAGTTATTCTTTACACTGTAGACAGTTTGTTCTCCTCAGAACAGTTAGCCACTTACCGCTTATCTTCTTAGCACTTAGTGCTAATTCACCGTCTCCTCCAATTAGACTGGAAACCTTGTGTAGCAAACCCCAGAACCCTAATTACCTCAGAACTCCCAAGTCATAACATCATCTGTGCCATGTAGTGGGGGTTATATAGATATTTTTTGAATGAATGAATTAATTAATTTGCATGTGCTCCCTTCTAAACCAACCAACAGCAGCTAAGGGATGCTAAATTGCCCTGGCCACAAGTCAGATATTCCTCCTGAGAAACTTGTGCCAGTGTTTTGAGGGGAGGGAATTCTAAACATTGGAGAGCTTTAGGCTTTCTTCAAAAGTAGAGGACAGCATTTCTGGATGGGTCTTCGTGTATGCTAGGTGACAGAGGTTAGATGGGGTTTTTAGTGGTAACAGGGCTTAATTAGTTAAAGTGGAAGCTGCTGGGATAATTTTTTCTGTTAAAAATGAAATGGGTTGGATAAAATGTTTATAATTGAGGAGATAAGTTAGGAGTCTAGTATAACGTCCTGGCTAGACATGGTGGCGTTTTGACTACATGGATGTCAGTAGTGATTGAGAAAAGTTAAAAAAATTCCTGAGTTTCTTATAAGGTTAATTCAGGACTTTTCTAACTTTAGTGTGTTTACAAATTGTTGGGCCCTAAAGTTAGTTTCTGATTTAGAAAATCTAGAGTGACCCATGAAAATCTACATTTCTAGCTGATTTCCAGATGATGCTGATGCTACTGCCCAGGAGGCCACACTTTGAGAACCACTGTTTTAAATTTATAGGGTTTGTGCTAGATTGAATATTGGGTATAAAAGAGAGAGTTGTAAAAAGAATAACTTCTAGATTTTTTGCTTAAACTGTGTTGTTGTCATTTACTGAAATGAGGGTAACTGAAATTTTAGAGGAAGAATTCATGAGCCCTTGATTTATATGTTGAGTTTGAGGGTTATTTAAGACCAGTAAGAAAAAAAATGTTAAAAAGATCAGTGGATATATGTGCCTGGAATTCAGAAGTGTGCACCAAAATAAAGATATTAATTTTGCACTCCTCGATATGTTGATGGCAATTAATGTTGTGAGCAGAGGCAAGTTTGATGAGAGAGGGATAGGGTGCCTGGGAGCCAGACTAGGAACTCCAAGATTAAGCGGATACATACAGGAGAATCAGTCCACAAAGAGAACTAGAAAGGAGGATTGAGGAAGTATAAGGGAAGCAAGAACAGGGAGTGATCCCAGAATCCAAAGGTACAGAATGTTCCAAAAAGTGGAAAATTGGCAATAGCACAATAGTGCCAAGATGTCTAGAGAGGTCAAATTTGAAAATGTCTGCTTGAGCAGAGTGCTCAGGCGGTCATTAGGGACCTCAGCAAGGCTGTTGTGTTGGAATGATCAGGGTGGAAGTTGGATTGAGTGGATTAAGGAGCAAATGGGAGTTTTTGAAAGTACAAACTTGTGATACAAATGAATAAACAATCATTTCCCTCTAAATTCTCCTTTATAGAAGAAAAACATCATTTTAAAAATTGTATCTAATTTTTAAATAGGTAAAACATTCATGCGCGTGGTTCAAAGGCAGAGTGACCTAAACAGTTATTTCATTGAGAAGTTTTAATCTTTCTTTGTTCACTCTGATTTTGACCCACCACTCCCAACTCCTATAGGTAAACTCTTCTATTAGTTTCCTGTATATTTTTCTAGTTACAGTAAAAGTAATTTTTGAAGGCAAGAGGTAACATCTTTCTCATGTAAATGGCCTGTCTATAATTTTTTAGAAATGCACAGCAATAGAAGCACCCGTGTTTACATTTGTATGCGTAATATCTTTAATTTCTAAGTGATACCTTAGAGTGTCACATCAAAGGGCAGTTTCCACTCAACTGCTACTTGGATTTTATGACCTCTCACTTTCACTTTCCTTTTCCTGTATACCTAACCCCTACACACACAAATACACACACATACACAGAGTCCTTGTTCCCAATTATGCTTGGCCAACACCCTCAGGAATTCTTTGTCCTTTTTCTGATTCCAGGGTAAGCTAAATCTCCCAGTGACAGCCATTTCCTTTTTATAAACTTCTGGGGCAATTTATCCGGAGTTCTTACATGGCAAATCCATCTTTTTCTGCTCGTCTCTGGTTTGTCTTCAGTTCCAAGGACAATTGAATCCAGAATTTCAAAGCCATGAGGTCACTCTCTGCATCTCTCGTTCTCTGTTTCTGTCTGTCCATGTCTCTCTCCATGATCACATGAGGGAGAATAAGGTCCCTGGCAGCTTGGGGCTGGCATCTTTATCGCATCATGACCAAAAAGGAAAGAAGAAAGATAACTTCCTTTCTCCACTAAAAATACATACTGAGGGCTTGTGATTGTGTGGACTTGGGTCGCGAAACTCTTCCTGCCCCCATCACTGAAGCGGGGAGTTTGGATTACTCCAGTTAACCTGGATGGCGTAGTATTTCCAACCCCATGTGAAAGAAAAAGATGGATTTGCAAGCCTTTCCAAAAACCCAACTTCGGAGTGGAAGAGACACAGGGAGAGGGTTACTGTTAACCATTACCCAAAAAGAGAAATGAATTCAGGGGAAAAAGTAGTAGCAGATGTCCACCTTAAACTTGTTAGCTTTTATTTCTCACAGCACCCTTGGTAAGTGACAGCATTCACTAGAGTTTGTGGTTTTATATTTATTTCAGAGTTTGTTTAATATGTGAATTCTATACTAGGCTCTGGAGGATAGAAATTATATCTTCTTTGTTCTTATTTATGTCTCCAGGGCCTAGCAGGGTAACTAACAAATAGTAGGCCCTTAATACATACATGCATACATGTCTAATGAATAAATTAATAAAACCCTCACTAATACTTTCCTTTAGGTGAGTACCCTGTCCTTTCTGACTAGTTTTATGGTATCTTTTATTTACCTGCATTTATTCAGGGTTATTATTTGAGCATTTAATAAGGGTCTCAAAGTCTGCTGCTCAGATCTTCAGAGGACCTAGGGCAGGGTCAACAAAGTTTTCTTATGAGGGCAAGATATTAAATATTTTAAGCTTTGCAGGACAAATGGTGTCAGGCTCAGCTACTCAACAAAGTTATAGCACCAAAGCAGCCACAGACAAAATGAAAATGAATGAGCACAGCTGTCTTCCAATAATATTTATTTAATGTAACAGGAGGTTGGATTTGGCCTGAGGTCTATTGTTTGCTGACCCCTGACCATCAACAAACTGTTCTACTGGTTTTCCCCTAGAACAACTCTGAGTTCAGCAATGTATACACAGCTTAGGTATCTAATATCATATGCCCTATTTTAGTGATGTCATTATTTTCTTCCCATAATCCTTAACAGATAGGCTTCTGATCCTTTCCTTAAGTTTAATAAAATGGGAAATTGTGTTATGTAACATGTTCTACCAGGAATAAAAAAGAACTATGCATTCATGTTCTGGAACAACCGGTAAATGAAGAAGAGTGTCACCAGTCTTGAATTATATTTTCACTAAATCATCACATTAGTACTAAATAAAAATTGATTAACACACATTCTAGAGAGTTCATGGGGTTGTGACATACAATTCGTCATTACTCCTGTGATTTAGGAAATCAGGTTTCAAATTGTTGGCATTCCAGCCTCATTATAACTGCTTTTAGGAGTGCCTTGATACCTTAAGGTACAGTTTGGATTTGATAAAGGGCAGGGTAAAGAAAACACTAGGACTTAACCAGAAGGAAAAGGAATGAGTTAATCTATCTTGCAGGCTCTATGTGTCAATATACCATCAGAACAGTTCAAATGCAACTAAGCAATGATAAAGTTTCTGAGGTCACACATGCTACAAGGCTGATGGTCACTTTTATTATAGAAATTTGAATCATAAGATTAATATGAGGAATTTCCACCTCTGAATATTTCACACCCTAGGGATGTTCTTTCCAACGCAATGGAGAAAAACAGATGCCTGTGGTACATGATCATGGCTGTGGAGAGCGTCTAATCATAGGTATGAAAACAGATTGATGTATGAGTAAACACCTGGAGCCATCCGAATGTCTCCTTACTAACTCGAATGGAGACCGATGAGTAAGAAAGACATGCCAGCCTTACAAATAGTCCAGAGAAAAAGAAGATCCTTGAATTATTCTCAATTTTTTTGTTTTTTGAATTTTTTTTCCTTTTTTAACTCAATAGTTTGTGTAGTCACTAGACTCATTGCTTGATCCAAATTTGAGGAAAAGAGAAGAAAGTGCTTAACGTTTAATTTTTATTGACCTTCTAAAAATCTTTATATTTACAAAATTTTAAAAGGTAGAAGCAGCCTTACAGTCCACTCTCTTTTCACTCTTTTAAGACAGGAATCTTTCTGCCTGCCTGACAAATCGTGTGTACTTTCTGCTTGAAAAATGCCAGGCAAGGAACTCCTCCTGTAATGATGTCCATTTTGGACTTTTCTCACTATTAAAATTCCTTTTGTTCTTACCCTAAATCTACTTGTCTATAGAGCCCCACTGTTTGTTATTTTTACCCTTGGAAGCAATATTCAATGTCTTATCTCTCTTCTATATGAGAACTCATAAATTAATAGAAGAGAGATACATAAACTCTCTATGCTTCTAAGTAAAATGGTTCCATTTACCCCCCTAGTTTTTATATTAGGTGATTTGAAGTCCTTTCACCCACTGAGCTTGCTGCATAAGATGTGCCTACCCTTCATCAACATTTTGTGTAAAGTGGGAGCCCCAAATCTAGACTAAATACTTCAGTTAGAGTCTGAATGGCTCTGTGAGAAATATAATGAGTGGTTTTCTCTGACCAGATGTTCTTTTTATAAAGATTTATCTGGATCACAAAAATGCCATAACTTCACGGGATAAAAGTCTATGATGATGTCATGGTTTCCAATATAGTTTTTAAATTACTTAATTGTGTGTAAATCAGTTGCATAGGGTCAAGTGAATTATATCCTCCAGTTTGCAGCCATACCACCCTGAATGCACCTGATCTTGTCTGAAGTATATCTTCCAGTTCATAACACCTTGTCATCATAGGTCCATGCAAGTGCATATTATCATTTATTTTGTTTGCATTCATTTTTAATTTTTGTGAATATATTGTGTATATATTTCTTTCTCTTTTTTTCTCTTTCTTTTTTTATTCAGTACTATTTTTTTGAAGATCTATGTGGCTTAGTGGATGGTCTGTTGCTTCTAACTGGTGCATGGAGACCTGTGGGGTGTTCATTTATGCAAATTTACCTGTCTGCTCTCCCAGTGATGAATATGCTAATTGCTTCCAATGCCCTGAAACAGCAAATGATACTATGATGAACTTCCTTAAACCTGTGTAAGAATTTGGGGATTGCTGAACCATGGAGTGTAAATATACTAAATTTGACTAAGTAATGCCAGCTTGCTCTTCAGAATGACAACAGTCTACATTCGCACATCCTTACCAACTTTTGCTGTTGTTCAGGTTTCTAATTTTTGCCAGATTAAAGAGATAGCTTGTTCATAACATATTGTTTTAATTTTCATTTTCTAATGAATTTCATTCATTTTCATTTTCAAATTAATGAATTTGAACAACAATAAAAGTATTCTTTCTTAATTTCTTCTTCTGTAAACTGCTTACTCATTTCCTTTACATTTATTTTTTTTCCTGGTTTCCCTGAGGTATAATCAACGACTAAAAATTGTGTACATTTAAAGTGCACAATGTGATGTTTTAATATACATGTACAATGGAGTTCTTATGTTATTTTGTAGGCTTGTAGGAATTCTTAAAATATTTTGAATACTTAATGTTTTTACACATTACAGATATCTTCTCTCAATATATCCTATGTCTTATTTTTATATGTTCACAATTATTTTGGCTTATGATTTGTGTTTTTAAAATTTCTTTTAAAATGTCTCTCCCTACCCATCTCAGTAACAATATTTTCCTATATTTTTTCTGTTAAAAAATCTTGATAGATTTTTAATTCATTTAAAGTCCAATTTTGTATGCAGAGTTGTAGGCCAGTTTTATTTTGCTCCACAAAATGAGCCATTTCCCCTGTAACATTTAAGAACAAATCATTCTTTCCATTTTGGGTTAAATCATGTGTTAAGTTGCCAGATATACCTTCATTTATCTCTGAGTAGTCTTCTATCCATTGGCCCATTTGTCTGTTCTTGTGCTAATTCATAATTTTTATTGCTATGACCTGGTAGTTTACCTTCACATCTGGTTGGCAAAGTCTCCCTTCATTATTCTTTTTATGTGTTTGTCTTAGAGGCATTTGTAGTATTTTATTTTCTATATAAATTTTAAGTATATTTATCAAAACATCCAGCTGGAAATAAGAGTAGGATTACATTGAATTTATACATTAACTAGGGAGAAGACATTTTTATAACATTAAGTTGTCCTAGTCAAGAAGAAGAAATTCCTCTCCATGTATTCAGACCATGTGTATGTCCTTAGTTTTAACCTTGTTTTTAAACATTTTTTGTATAGTTATTAAATACTATCTTAAATCTAATTTTTAGATATATGTATGTAAAGCTATAATTTTAAATCATGTCCTTTTTATAGTTGTTTTTCACAGATTTTGGCATGTACTCTTTATCATTTAATTATAAATGTTTCTTTTATATTACAAATAGTGATATAAACACAGTACCAACTATGTAATCATATATTTCCAAATATATGCTGCTTTAAAATTCCCATTTTATTTTTAATTTTTACACTTATTGCATTAGAGTTGGAAACCATAGTTGATAAGAGAGTGATTCTTTGCAATTTACTGAAATTTACTTTATAATCTAATGCACGGTTTATTTTCGTAGATTATCTATGTAGTGGCTCGTTCTTATATGTCTAATATTGTGTGTGTGACACACATACACATTCACACACACACAGTCAGTTCTTGATATGTTCTATAAAGTCACCGTGAACACTGAGATAGTGAATATGGACCCACTGCTCCTAGGGGAAATTTAGGGTTTAGTTTCTGCAATACTCTGGTCATAACATTTTCATCAACTCATCAAATAGAGCTTTATTTTATGTGTGATTCTGTTTAAAGACATCCTATTTAGTAAATGTTGTTGATTCATTAACATTGAACGCAGGCCATCAGCACTGTAACTCTTGCCTGAACAAAGCTTAGCTCCGTAGGGCACGTCACACCTTCGTGTGCTGATGAATACTACACAGCACTTCAGCACTACAATCGGAAACCATTTTAAACAGTGAAATCACCAACAAAAAGCACAGAAGTAAGACAAATATAGAGCTAAGTAGACTGTGAAAGGGACGCTTGTTTAGTGTGAGAGCTAACACAAGAAGGGAGAGTGTAGACTTGTTTGACTTCAGCCAGCCGTGTGCATCAGGACACTCAATTTTTTCTCTACGTGTGTCCACAAATGACCGTGCACACAGTACAAGGATTGATTTGGGGGATTACAAATAAATATTTTAATAAGTAGACAAATTCACCCATGTAGAATCTACAAATAATGAGGATCAGTTGTATATAGAAATTTTATCCATAAAAATATATACTTCTCTCTGTATATGTATGTATGTGTGTAGGTATATAGACCACAGACATTTCTATAGAAAATGTATATCATGTGTGTCTATATGTAATAGTGTGAGTTCATTAATTATATTTTTCAGTCTTTCTGGGTTGCGATTTATCAACTCTGGAGGTTTGGTGGAGTTGCAAGTAGAGGAGTTACTGCTCCATGGTGGCTGGTGAATCTCCTCCTTCCAGCTGGACTTGGCAGGGTGCTGACGTCATTCCTGACTATTCCTGCTTGATGCTGATTTCTATTGCAATGAGACAAAAAATGATTGTCTCACGGCAATGTGGGAGAGATATAAGAGTAGAATATAAAACATTTTCCTCAAACCTACACTTAATGATAGACTTTCTCTGACTTTGCTCCATCTGAAGCTGCAGCCAGCTACCTCCCCTCACACACAGGGTAAGCCTCCCCAAGAATCCATCTGTCTCTCTCTCTGTCTTTCTCTCCCACTCTCTCCCGGCCCCTGGAATTATGATAAGACTCACACCAATAATTTATCTAGGTTGTTTTTTGCAGAGGTTTAGGAGGAACCAACAGACCATGTTCGTTGTCTTGACCAGTGCACAGATTAAATAACTAAGTAATTAAAGTCATCCAGATAGATTGCCCCATTTAGTTGAGGAGGTTTCTAGGTGTGTGTTAAGAGCTTGGCAGCAGTGATTGAAGGGAGGCCTGGAACTAGCCACTAGATTACTGAAAGGCGATCAACACTTTAGCAACCAAGCTGAGGAGGCAGAAATGATGGGAAGGAAGAGAAGGAGATAAACTGGATGGGTAGTTATAGTCTGTGAGCAGAAATCAGAACCACTTATGATCACAAGCATCAACTTAGATTGCCTTTAGGGTGTGGGTTGGGGAGAGCTGCATTTTGTCAGAGCTTACTTCCAACCCTCTGAGATTTCTGTGCCTGTAACTTTCCTTGCCATTTTACTTCTTCAGTGACTCAAAATGGTACTGTTACTGTTATTTATGAATTGTTTTTATCTGGTATTGATGATTTTCTTTCTCTAGTGCAATCTCGGTCTAATTCCCCCAAGATCACATGGTCTGATTCAGTATATTCTCCTTAGAGGACTGAGATCTTTGTCAGAGAATCCTGGTGCCCGACCGGGACTTGTTAATCTCTACATAATGTTGCTGTCATTTACCAGAATGTTTTTACCCACTATATGATTAATGTATCATCTCTTTCATTGCATACTAATACAAATGCATCCACTTATAATGCCATTTTTAGCCTATTTTTCCCTCAAGGCAGCTGTTGGCAAATTTAATTATTTTTGATGACTTAGATCAAGGATAAATTTATATAAATTATCACAAAACCCACCCATGGATAGTACAATATTTTTCTTTAGTTAGCTATTTTTTCTCTTAAAAATATAGCCTTCACTTAGCATAATTCAAACATGGGCATGGGACAAGAACTTCTGACACTTTGTAGTAATTTATTTTTTTAGAGCTGTACCCAAAAAAATATAGTTCCAGCCAAAATACTACTGTTTTGAATAGCTTTTTTTTTTTCTCTATAATGTAAAGGATTTTGGAGAATTAATGTAAGGAGCTTCAAAAACAGCAGTGGTGCTTGCTGTTTGAAACCTAGATTCAATTCTAGTTAGGATGGATCTTAATTCTCTCTGCAGCACTGGAAATCTGTATCCCATCCACCACCTTTTGCTCAACTTAGTGAAACATAAATCCTCTGAGGGCAGAATAGTCAGATCCTATGAACAGATTCATCTTTTCAAATGAGTCTTTAAATGCCAAATGGAAGGACATTATGATCTGAACATTGTCTTTAAAAATTGGTAAATTTGTTGCAATCTCAAATTTAGGTGGCAGTCGAATGACTTGAGCCACCATACAGGGATAAAAGGAACCTGAGCGTGGAGCAGTTTTTCTGTGAAAGGTTTTAGATAGAATCATTTGAATAAAGGGTCTTTTTTTGTCTGAGCAATAGATATGGCATGTCTCAAATTCCTGCAGGTTATATTTTCCCTAGTACTGCTTGCTCCATTTCTGAGTCATTTTTAATGCCTCTCTGAAAAAAGTTAACTATATTTTTGTGTCCAAAAACCTGCTTTTCATCTCTGCAGCAAGTTGAGCTTTTGTATTTATTTTTCAATGCAAAAAATCACGATAATTTAAATTCCGAATTCATGGCATTGGACTTAGAAAACAATTGGGCTTTGGAGCTTCTAGCAGTAGAATCAACTGGGAGGACCTAATTTCATCCAATTTGTAGCTTGATTTCATCCAGCAAGACATACTTAAGCATAAAGACCTAAAAGTGGTAGGTGTTGTATTGAAATAGCATCACACTTAGGGTGCAATGAGGCATAAAGTAATGCTGAATGCTTTACATTCGCTAACACGACATTATTCCAGCATGACACAAAATCCGAAGCTTTTGCAATTACAGCTGTGACCCCAAAGTCGATTTTAAAACATGTATATATGTATGTGCATTTAAAATTTTTCCCTTCGTTTTTGTCTCCTAATAGTTTAGAAATGCAAATGCTGTTGGCTTCTTAAAATAACTCTGTTCACACAGAATATCATCCTTCCCCTCAGCTGACTTTTCTTTGGACAAAGTCTGATCTTTTGGGGGATGGGTAGGACCGAAGCTTGGGTTTTAGGAACTGGACCTTTGGGGCTGAGGAGACTCTGCTTCTGTGCTAGTGAAGTTCTACTGTTTACCTGAAATAATAACGAAATTGCTTTCTCCTTGTTTGTTTTTATATATATGTGTGTATATATATATATATATATATATATACACACATATATATATATGTATTAAAAGCACGAATTAAATAAGGTTTTTAAAATCACAATGACAGTGACAGCTGGGCTGGCACACATTCCCTCTTTCTCTCCTGTGTCAGGATTAAGTCACCTCCAGGCTGTAATTCCGCATGTCATGAGCTCAGAGTGGCATCTTAACATCGTCTCTGGGCTTGTGGAAGTGTTTCTTTTCCCTCAGAAGGTGCTTTACATCGCTAGAGGCCTCGGAAGAGGGAAAACCTCCCCATTTCCATTCACTTCGTCCCCTCAGTGCTGGGCCACAAAAGGGTTGAACTGACATGCGTATGGTTCAACACGCCCGACGCGTGAGCATTTCATCTGTGCCGTATGTCCCACAGCTTCCTGCCTCCCTTGGAAGATTATATAATCACTTATCTTTTCTATTTTTAAAGCAGATTAATTTGATTTAGTAGGAAGGGGACAAGGGAGAAAAGAAAGGAATAATGGGAAAAAAGCCAATATTGTTTCTTTCAAAGCGGTTTGGTTTAGAGTCATTTTAATAGGTCTGGAAAATTAGAATTGGAAAAAGAAAATCAATTGTGATGCTATATTCTAGTTTGGAAAGGAACATAAATCCACACTGGCACCGACTTCCTAGTGCTAGATAATTAGGGCTGCCTTGTTCTCATGTGGGAGAGGCAGGGGACTCATCAGTTTCTTAAATCTATTATTATTAACAATATCGTGAATACCAAGAATTCTCTTATGAATGCAGAATATACACAGGATGCATCCATCATGCAAGTAAAGGGTAGGCAGTATGTCCACCTCTTGTGGTTGTAGGAAAGGCCTGTGTCCTAGCAATGGGAGTCCGCATGAGATTTTGCCCATCCCCCTCCAACTTGCTGAACAACAGATTAACTCCCTTTACCATCTTTCTCCATGAAGATTTCTGAATATTTTATCCTCAAGCATTTTTCTGGAATAGTAACACAAATGCAGTCTATAATTTGGGATTTTATGTAATCAAAAGCCTTCGGAAACTTTTGGTTTGTAATAGATTATTTGGTTTCTTTTGTCTATTTCACTTTGATAGTATCAAAACAAAAACTAAATTCAAGTGGCTGAGAATATGAAAGAAGTATGTTTATGAAGGGTAGGGAAAATTTGAGTGGTTAAGGTGAGAGGAAAATCTTAGCAGGAAAATAATAGGACAACGAAAGACTGCAGAATAGTATGTTGGACAAAATTACATTCTATGTAGTTGGTCAAAGTGATTTTGAAAAGAAAATGAGGGGCTGTTTGGTTTTTTTCTTGCTGACATGTTTGAGTGCTTTGTAGATTTTGAATATTAGTCCTCTGTCAGATGTATAGTCTGAAAATATTTTCTCCCATTCTGTAGAATGCCTGTTTACTCTGTTAATTATTTCCTTTGCTGTGTAGAAAACTTTTAATCTAAAATTTATTTATTTTCGTTGCTGCTGTATTTGCCTTTGGGGTTTTAGTCATAAATTCTTTGCCTAGGCTTATTTCTAAAAGAGTTTTTCTTATATTTTCTTCTAGGATTTTAATGGTTTTATGCCTTACATTTAAGTCTTTAATCCATCTTGAATTAGTTTTTATATATGGTGAGAGATAGAGGCCTGTTTCAGTCTTCTGTATGTGACAATCTAATTTCCCCAGCAACATTTATTGAATGGGGTGTCCTTTCCCCAGTGTATATTTTTTGTCTGCTTTGTTGAAAATCAGTTGGTCATAGCTACAACCCCATCAAAACGCATGAACAGAATTCTTCCAAAAGAAGATAGACAAATGGCCAACAAACAAAAAAAAAAGTTCAATATCACTAATCATCAGGTAAATGCAAATTAAAACCACAATGAGATGCCACCTTACTTCTGTCAGAATGGCCATTATTAAAAAGTCAAAAAACACTAAGTGCTGACATGGATGTAGAGAAAAAGGAATGCTTATACACTGTCCATGGGACTGCAAATTAGTACAACTTCTATGGAAAACAGTATGGATATTCATCAAAGGACTAAAAGTAGACCTACCATTCAGTCCAGCAATCCCAATACTGAGTATCTACCCAAAGGAAAAGAAGCCATTTTATCAAAAAGACACCTGAACTGGAATGTTTATCACAGCACAATTCACTATTGCAAAGATATGGAATCAACCTAAGTGCCCATCAATTGATGAATGGATAATGAGTGGATAAAGGAAATGTGATGTATATATACATGCATACACACACACACACACACACACACACACACACCACGGAGTACTATTCAGCTCTAAAAATGAATAAAATACTGTCATTTGCACCAACTTGGATGAAACTGGAGACCATTATTCTAAGGGAAGTATCTCAGAAATGGGAAAACAAACACCCGACATGTTTTCACTAATAAACAAGGTGTACACCCAGGTATAAGGAGATGTGAAGGACACTGGAAACTAAGAACAGAGGAAGATGGGGGGTCAGGGATAAAAACTCACCTACTGGGTACAATGAACACTATTCTAGTGATGGTACACTAAAACCCTTGACTTCAGCATTATACAATGTATCCATGTAACAAAAACATTTGTACTTCCTTAATATTTTGAGATTAAAGAAAAGAAAGATAATGAGGAAAGAGTGCTAGGGTCATGGGAGTAAATAAAGCAGTGCTAGAATTGCCCTCAGGGAACAGACAGAAAGAAAAATGGAGAAAAATACATGTATAATTTCTAGAAAGATGTAATTGTTAGTAAGGAAAATCCTTCATTATGAGAATCAAAGAAGAATAGAGAGATGGTATAAAATGCTATAGGAAACTTAAGATGAAAGTTAGGAAAATGTCATAGAATATTTTCACTGGACAGAGTTCAACAGAAAGGAAGAATTTATTCAAAACTATTGCAATAGGGGTCAAGACTATTGCAATAGGGGAAAGAGATTAGCTTCAATTTTGCTGAAACAAAAGGCTAAAGAGTTTTTAAAAGTTGAAGTGGAAAAAGTACTGGAGGATGTGAGAGGGATGGTGGTCAATGTGATCAGGTCACCTGTGTTTGCTAATTGCTGCTTGTGAGTTTAACATCCTACCCTTCCCAGACAGTGGAAGATAGGGGCACTATCTTTCCTGATGATTATGAGGGAGATGTCTCCCAGAGAATGTCCTTGAGAAAGACATTTCTGGGTTATAAAAGTGGCAACAGGAAGGGAGAAGATTCACACCTCAAAGGGGCAGAACAAGAATGTACAATTGCACATTTCTTATGAAAAGGGAGTTGAGAGGTCTATAGTCAAGTGGGTTAGGTTTAGTCAAATTGAGGGAATTTTGAAGCTATTGTCTTGGTCAGAGAACACCAAAATTGTGAACGTAGGGGGTCCCCCAGACCTGATTTTCCTTACGTAAAATGGAAACATCTGAAACTACTCCATAGGATTGTTGTATGATTTAAAGAAATTTATGTGTATAAAACACTTAGAACACTGCTTGGGATACACCATATGCTGACTAAAAGTCATTTTTGCTATTATATTATTTCTATTAATTATGTGGGAGGAGAAAACGAAGGACATTAAGATTTTGGGATCCCACTCAATTCTTAAGATGATTTGTGAATAATCTTTTAAAACAAGGTAGAAATATAGGGTCAATAAAAGCTTTATTAAGACAGTTTAAGTCATTGGAAGATATTTTGCATTACAGACAGAAAGATGCACTGGGGCCAATGTCTACTCTCCACACCCAATTTTTAAATTAATGAATATTTACCTTGCATTTAGATACAAAGGTGTAAAAAATAAGGCTCAATACCTGTTTTCAAGGAACTCAAAGGGAAATAAATATAAATAATAATTACAATTCAATAATACAAATATGCACAAAGTATTATTCTAGTAGTCAATGGGAAATTAATTGGCCTAGAATTTTCCTGAATGATGGACTCTACTTCACTTAGTAGTAGAGTTGTATGAGGAGAGAATCATAGCGTTCCTGAATAATTTGCAGAAGTCTTGAATTCCCTGGGTCCAATCTGGAGTGCTATTTCATTTACCAACATTTGGTTAATGGAGTCTTTCCATCCCTACAGGGAACATGGTCAAGCTTTACCAGGGGAGCTATTAGAAGGACAGGAATAGTTAGCCCCTTAGTGTGGTGCAGTGTTCCTCAATATTCCAATGGAATGGGGAAAAAAAAGAAGAGACTTTTATTACTACATTGGAAGCAACCCACAGGGACCCAAAACACAAACATTCTGGACATTAAAATGGTGGAAAATCTGAGAGAATGAGAGCGAGTAGGGAAGAGAGTCAGAAGTGGGCACTCCCTGTCTCAGTGGTAACACTAATAAATATTCCCACTGACCACGCCAATTTCCTAGGACTGGCACTGAAAATATTTCCTGGATAAAGGCTTTTCCTTCTGGTTTCATGGTAATAAGAACAAGGGAAGCCACTGGCTGTTCACCATATTTAGTATGTATCTGAATGAAGGCTGGTGGAGTCACCCTCTCAACTACATTTGAGATGGGCTTTTAACGTCCCTCCTGAGCTACAGAAGAAAGAACGATGCTTGCTAGGGAAACCCATGTGATGACAATTCATCTGGCACAACTTAACGGTAAAAAGACATACGGATCTCCTTGCCCTCAGTGTCCCTGAGCCTTTGCAACTGACACACGCAAAAATAGAGGCGAGAAATACTACATTCTACAGAATACAAAAGGGACAAAGAAGTGGCTATATTGGTCAGAGATTGTACACAGGAGCCAAAAGATCAACATCCTGTACTCCTGACTTCATGCTTAATCTAAGCAAGCTTGGAGCCACTCAACACTCAGCCCAAGGTGTCTAAGCATTTATTTCCACCAAAGCCATTGTTCATCCTCGTTACCTTCCTCACATTGACTGATCAGCAACCTATTACTAACACTAACACAGCAAGTGGATGGACTAGTTATACTTTATGATCTACATAGGGTCAGAGTGGGTTTTTTGGTAGTCTTTTGGTCTGACTTTGCTTTAATCAGGGAACGTGGCCTTGAATTTCTCTTCTCTTCATGAAAACAGTTTAGACTCTTTCCCAGGTCAGAGAACTCCTCAGATTAAAGGTCAAAATGCTTTCATTTCATTGCCCTTTGTATGATTTTGACTTCATACACCTATCTAAGCCATTCAAAGAAGAAAACAAAATGGCTTGGAGAATGGAATGGCAAAGGAACCCAGGTGAAGGATCTATTTTCCTAAAATCTGTAAGTCTCTGAAGTCTGTGTTTCAGCTTTACTTTTGGCTAACAAAGACTCAGTCTACATCCAAACTAGCACTGCCAAACATTAATTGTAAAATATTGAACAAAACTTCAGCCATCAAACAGGCTCTAAAGAATATCTCTGAGAAGAAGTAAAGGGGAGGGTTTGCCTTACCCTTGCCAGAATATTAAACCCTTGCATTTTCCTTACATCAAAAGCCAAACCTGCAAGCTTACTCTGATGCACCAACATTAGATGTAGCGTGAAAGGGTACTTATGCCTGGAAAATTCCCATTTCAGGTACCTAGGTAACATTATTTTAGTTTCACAAACGCATAAGCCTGATTCTGTACACACCAGAATAAAGATTTCTTCTCCCATCTGTCTCTCTTCCTTTAGTGTATGCTAGTGGATGTGGACTTGTGTATACACATGGATACACACACACACACACACACACACACACACACACACACACACACACTGCAGGCCTAATGTGGCCTCAGGAATGCAGAAGACAAAAGTGCCAGATGTGGCCACATCTCAAGACTAGAGAGCACTTCACTGCAGTTTTCCCTAAGGTGTCTTCTTGATCCTTTGCTTTTCATTAGAGCAGCCACTAATCCTCCGAAATATATCTTCACACTTCAGCAGGATGGAGCCCAGATAAAGAACTAAACATTGAGTGAGGCCCAAAGCAGATACTGTTCTTTGGGCCCAGGGAATGTTTACTCTCTGGTGTGTTGGGGGGGGGTAATGAAGCTGATTCATTACATATGCTTTGAAGAGAGAAGGTTGGCTTCATTCAAGTGGATTCTGGTTATCTTATTGTTTTATTTTCTTTCTTTGAACATAGGTGTATACTGCTTATTCTTGTCAATGTGTAGAATATTTTCCAGAAAGATATAAACTGTCTTTAAATCAGTTTATGATAAATGACATGATATAGTTTATTTTCCACATTTGAAACAAATAACAGTATCTGTAATTATTTCTATAGCTCTTTTTAAAAAGGTAGCATTGTGGTATAAAAAGCCAAATTATACCTCAAATATTTGCTTAAAGGTAAAAGTGGCTTTATGCAATGGGATGATCAGTTTGGACTTGTTGCCTTGGTGTTCAATATTGACTACGCATCATTCACTAAAAGATGAATTTACTAGTTCGTTTTCATATATGTACATATTTTATAATTCAAATAATTTTAGTTTGATCACTAATGAAAGCCATTGTTTCTTTTTTATGAGAGAGTGATTTTGCTATTTTAAGATGGCTGCTATTTAGACATGATAAGAATAAAAAGAATAAACTTTTCAAATGATGGAGTTTGTAAATAGTAATTCATCTCTGATAAGCTAAACAGAAATGTTGTGGTACAGAGCCTGTTGCACAAACCAAAATTAAATAGAACAACTCATATAATATTAGACCCATAATTCTTCCTTCTTGAAAAATGAAGTTTTCTACCTTTAAAAGTTAAAAATTTGGTTTGCCTATTTGTGCTTAAGTTGTTTGTAGTAACAGCTTCTAATTATTATTTCACATGAAAGGTTGTGCCATCTCCTGCTGGATTGTACTATGAGTCAGAACAATCTCATCAACTCTGCCTAAAGTAACATAAGTAGCAAGTGTTCACAAAATTAATTATATTGGGGAAAATAATAATAATATAGTAAACATACACATTAAACCTCCGTTAAAGTGAAGAGGCATCAAAATGTAATACACAGTAGTCTGAACAAGTTTTCATACACACACAAAAAAATCATTAGTAGTCATAGGAAGAGCTAATATTTATGATAAGATTGCATTTACCATCATTGTCTTTCAACATTTTCACTTGTGTAGGATGCTTAAGCAAGAACGATTTCAGTGTAAAGAGGTCGTGATATGTTGATGATGCAGACAGGATGATTTAGACTTTTGTAAACCACCTAACTGCTACTTTTCAAGTTATTTGATGTAACAAATGTGAGATTTGCTGTCATTGATACTCCCTACATTTCCATCTGCCTTGCAAACAGTGGCAAAATAGGATCTTTCCCCCCAACCGCCCCAATAACTTCCCTTCTTTTCTTATGAATAATTTGAGAAAACAAGATTTTGGAAGAAAGAACATATTTATTAACAAAAGAAGAAAAAGAGCAAGTATTTCCACTGAATTTTGTGTATTTTTGCTATATCCAGTGATATTACTAAGATGTTAGCAATTATTGTTTTAACTCATGGGATGATCGCATACAATAATGAATCATCTGTATTTATGAAAAGCCAATTTAAAATCTCAGTTGTTTGTTTTATATTAAAAGTTTTACTGACAAGGATGTATGTTCAGAGTCATTCCAGCTCAATGACATTTTTTACTGGACTTTGGTTCAATATATAAAATATCTTTATCATCAAGCAGTTATTTAGACTACTAACCAGCTAGTCAATTATTGGGTTATAGTATAATAAAATAATAGGTTCACTATAAAACTAAAATATAGTTATTTTGGAATTGGTTCCAGATTGGAAGGATTTGATGCTAATTGGTGTCTGTATCCATTTTCGAGACCTGTTATAGCAAAATATTACGGACTGGGTGGCTTAAACAGCAGAAATGTATTGTCTCACAGTTCTGGAGGGTAGTGGTCCAAGATTAGGATGTCAGCAGTTTGGTTTCTTCTGAGGCCTCTCCTTTGGCCTACAGATGGCCAACTTCTAGATGTGTCTTCATATGTGGTTACATATACGAGGACCACTTCCTAGATGGTCCTTATACACGTAAACTTATATTGGATTAAGGCCTGCCCTAATCGCCTTATTTTTACATAATTACCTCTTGAAAGGCCCTACCTCCAAATGCAATCACAGTCTGAGATACTGGGGGTTAGGCTTCCACATATGAATTTGGGCAGAGGGGCATAATTCAGCCCATAATAGTGGCTTATAGTTAATTCCTTTTGCTAACTGTTATGGACAAAATGTTTGTGTACATCCAAAATTCATATGTTGAAATCCTAACTCCCAACGTGAAGGTATTAGGAGGTGGAGCCTTTGGGGGGTTATTAGGTCATGATAGTGGAGCCCTCATGAATGAGATTTGTACCTGTATAAGAAGAGAAAGAAGAGAGCTTAATTTCTCTCTCTCTCTCTCTGTCTCTTACTCTCTCTCTCTCTCTCTGTCTCTCCACCATGTGAAGATCTGAAACTAGGAAGAGGGCCTTCACCAGGGACTGGACCATGATGGCACCCTCATCTCAGACTGCCAGTCTCCAGGACAGTGAGAAACAAATGTATGTTGTTTAAATCACCAGCCTATGGTAATTTTTTATAGCAGCCTGAGCTAAGACACTAACATAACTCTTGACTTTATTTTCAGTTGTTGGTAACATAGACTTCATTTTTATACATATTCATTAATATCAACATTTTAATAAATACAAAATGCAAAAGAAGTTAACAGGAAGATATAAGAGAACATTTATTTAACAACTGGTTTAGACTTTGAAATTTTTACCCAATTTCTTAGAATTACCACAATCATCTATTTACTTAATTCCTTGCACAAATATTTACTGTTAAATTAAGTTGACTTAAGTTAATTTTCTTTTCTTTTGAAATTCTCTTCTACATTTCATAACAGTAATTGGGGGATTAAAGAGCCTCAAGGATCTAAAGAAAAGGATTGCAAATGACTATTTGATAGCATTGAGTTATAATTTGAATGAGATTGAACTTTTTCCTTCCTTTTTCAAAACAAGACTATATATTAGAAGTATTTAATATCATTTGTAGGATGATACATATAAAAAATTTCAGGGCATACACACACCAATTCATGCTATTTGTGAGGCTTTTATAAAGGGAACAGTATCTACCTTTTGCGAAATTGTAGTATGTTCACTAATATAATTCAGCTCATGTTTAACAATTCCCAAAGCCTTCTCCAACTTCCTAAGCTTTCATCCATTACTGAAATACATCAAGTCAAGGGTAAAATCTGGCATCTATTCAATAACATATAGTAATTTAGCATGCCTATCCCAATCATGAAGTGAAAGTGATGTAAATACAAACATATATATTATGCGACATGAAATTTTATCTAGTACAAATTATAGCTTATAGCTGAAATCGAAATGTTGTTCAATTCAGACTCCATGCTATTGAAACAGAGGATAAGCTATAGATTCAGTCAAAGCAGTTAGGAAAACTAAAATATAAAGATTGAACACTGCAAAAATTATTTTATACCTTTTGGAAAAAGACTTCCTATGTCCCTTTGTAACCTAAGTGGAGTAGAATTTTGTTTCAACAGCTGCTATTCCATAAAAAGTGATATTTTGTACTCCTAATTAGGAGGACAAAATGCCATTCATAAGTTAAATAGTTTCCTACAGCTTTTCTGGGGCAGTCTATTTTTCAATCCACCAAAACACATATTTGGTATGATTTTTACATTAGAAATGGTTGGTGAGGAGTAGGGGCTAATAGCTTTGGGATCACAGTCTAACTTTAATCAGGATAAAATATTTTGAGATTTACTGAAAATATGTATGTGTTTGCATCAGCTTTGTTTTCTATTATCTCTGGAGAAATTCTTTGATGTTTAGACATTCAAAGTTAAGAAGATATGAGAAGATGAAAGTCTGAGAAAATTATAGAAGAAGAAATACAGTTCCCTGGAACTAAAAGTATATAGACAACACCACTTCCTCCAGGATGACAGAGAAAACAGTCTATCTCCTACCTCTTCCAACTGCTATTTCTACCTGTTTCCATTGGTAAAGGAGGCACCTTACCACTCCAGAGACAGACACACTTGAATGCATCATGGATTCCTGGAGATGTTGAATGATCCCTGAAGTGTGATCATCCTGCCTCTCCCTTTTGGTCAAACTAGAACATAAAGACCTAGGAGGAAAACAATTGGATTATCAGGACTCATTTTTCTAGCTGTAGATTACAGTGTATATTGGCAATATCACAAAATTTAGTTACTTAGTGAGTGACATAATTGCCACCAAACATATACTTCTCATTCTGTAGCAGTTTCTTACTCTTTTTTTTTATTTCAGCATATTATGGGGGTACAGATGCTTAGGTTATGTATGTTGCCCTTTCCCCCCATCCCCCACCAAGTCTGAGCTTCAAGCTTGTCCATTCCCCGGATGATGCACATCGCACTCTGTGTGTATGCATATACTCGTCCTCTCCTCCCTCTCCCCCGCCTGACATCCAATAAATGTTATTCTTATATGTGCACTTATATGTTGATCGGTTAATACCAATTTGATGGTGAGTACATGTGGTGCTTGCTTTTCCATTCTCAGGATACTTCGCTTAGTAGAATGTGTTCCAGCTCTTTCCAGGAGAATACAAATGGTGCTATATCACCATTGTTTCTTAAAGCTGAATAGTATTCCATGATATACATATGCTACATTTTATTAATCCACTCATGTATTGATGGACACTTGGGTTGTTTCCACATCTTTGCAATTGTGAATTGTACTGCTTTAAACATTCAGGTGCAGGTGTCTTTTTCATAGAGTGTCTTTTGTTCTTTTGGGTAGATGCCCAGTAATGGGATTGCTGGATCAAATGGTACTTCTACTTGTATCTCTTTAAGGTATCTCTATATTGCTCTCCACAGAGGTTGCACTAGTTTGCAGTCCCACCAGCAGTGCATGAGTGTTCCTATCTCTCCGCATCCACGCCAACATTTACTGTTTTGGGACTTTTTGATAAAGGCCAGTCTCACTGGAGATAAGTGATATCTCATTGTGGTTTTGATTTGCATTTCCCTAATGATTAGAGATGTTGAGC
>NW_012147189.1:4297424-4298387 GCF_000956105.1 Propithecus coquereli | reverse complement strand
GGTGGCTATATGAGGATGGTTTTATATCTGGGTTCTCAGTTCTGTTCCACTGGTCAATGGCTCTATTTTTGTGCCAGTACCAAGCTGTTTTGATTACTACAGCCTTATAATAAAGTTTGAAGTCTGGTAAATTGATACCTCCCATTTTGTTTCTTACTCTTTAAGTCTAAAATTTATAGATATTTAATTAAACCTGTTTTTTTGTTTGTCTTGTATAACTAAATCTCATATTTATTAAGCTTAGGTGCTGGTATTTAATAGAATTAAATCTAAGAAGTAGTATAAGAACATAGGTTTTGTAGTCAGAGTGACGGATGTAAAACTCAGCTCTACTACTTCCTAGTTCAACGGTACTTCAGTGTTTGAGATGTTCCACAGGTGTATAAAAGCAGACAATAATAATATTTGCCTCAGAAATATGGAAGGATTAAAGGCATTAATATATGCACAGCACTTAGAACATTGCCTGGCACACTGAAAATGTTAGCTTTTATTAATATTATTAATATTATCCAAGTAGCCTGAAGCTGAACTCTTCTTTTGTACCTATAACTATCATCCCTTTGTTTGACTAGATGATTTCTTGACTGCATGCATCTGATGGAACTTTAGTGCTTGAACTATGAAAGAGAGACAGATGAACAAACACAGTTTTCATTTACATATTGTAGGCACAAATTAATCTTACACACTGCCAGGATACACCTAATGATTAGTCCCCAGGCTGATCTATCATCAGTATTTTGTAGCTACTTTGTTTCTTACCCTAGAGTAAAGCTGAAGACACTTCTTTCTTTAACAAACTAGACATTAATTAAGCTAAGCAGGGGACTAGAGTGTATAATTGCTATTGTAAAGTATAAAGAATGTTACAAATAGCAGTGAGCTTACTAATAGAGATAAAAAAAATGCTATTCCTCTTCCTAAAAGATAAAATAGAAAAACATCTCTTTCTGAAGAAAG
>NW_012147189.1:4287267-4295995 GCF_000956105.1 Propithecus coquereli | reverse complement strand
TACAAACATTTTGGTTGCATACAATGCCTTTGCCTCACCCAAGGCAGGGCTACAAACATACCCTTCCCACATACAGTGTGCTTCACATCCATTAGTTATCAGTTTAATCACCCCTCCCATCCCCTCCCACCTGACCAACAGCCAATGAATACTACTACCATGTAAGCACCTTAGTGTTGATCAGTTTGTACCAATTTGATGGCTAGTACATGTGGTGCTTTTTTTTCCATTCTTGTGATAGCTCATTTTGAAGGATGGGCTCAAGCTCTATCCAGGATAATATAAGAGGTGCTATCACCATGGTTTTTTGTAGTTGAGTAGTATTCCATGGTATGCATATATCATATTTTATTAATCCACTCGTATTGATGGGCACTTGGGTTGTTTCCACATCTTTGCAATTGTGAATTGTGATACCATAAACCTTCGAGTGCAGATGTCTTTATTAAAGAATGTTTCTTTTTTTCCTTTGGGCAGATGCTTAGTAGTGGGATTGCTGGATCAAATGGTATTTCTATTTTTAGCTCTTTGAGATACCTCCAAATTACTTTCCGCAGGGTTTGTACTAATTTGCAGTCACACCAGCAGTGTCAGAGTGTTCCAATCTCTCCACATCCACATCAGCATTTGTTATTTTGGGACTTTTTGATAAAGGCCATTCTCACTGAAGTTAGGTGATATCTCATTGTGGTTTTGATTTGCATTTTCCTAATGATTAGAGATGAGATGATGAGCACTTTTTTATATGTTTGCTGGCCATTATTCTATCCTCGTTTGAAAAGTTTCTGTTCCTGTCCTTTGCCCATTTATTGATGGGATTGTTTGATTTTTTTGTTGTTGATTTTTTTGAGTTCTATATAGATTCTTGTTATCAGCCCTTTATCAGATGTGCAGCCTGAAAATATTTTCTCCCAATCTGTAGCTTGTCTATTTGCTCTAATAATAGTTTCCTTGGCTATGCAGAAGCTTGTTAATTTGATCAGGCTACATTTATTTAATTTCATTGTTGCTGTGATTGCTTTGGGGGTCTTCAGCATAAATTCTTTGCCTAGGCCGATGTCTATAAGAGTTTTCCCAACATTTTCTTCCAGAATGCTTAAGATTTCATGCCTTAGATTTACGTCTATTATCCATCATGAGTTGATTTTTGTGAGAGGTGAGAGGTGGGGATCCAGTTTCAATCTTCTGCATGTGGTTATACAATTTTCCCAGCACCATTTGTTGAATACAGATTCTTTTCCCCAATGCATATTTTTGTCTTATTTGTCAAAGATTAGATGGCTATATGAGGATGGTTTTATATCTGGGTTCTCAGTTCTGTTCCATTGGTCTATGTCTCTGTTCTTGTGCCAGTACCATGCTATTTTAGTTACTATAGCGTTGCAGTAAAGCTGGATGTCTGGTATACTGCTGCCTCCCAATTTGTTCTTTTTGCTTAAGATTTCTTTGGTTATACAAGGTGTCCTCTGGTTCCACACAAAGCATAGAATTATTGTTTCTGGATCTGTAAAGAATGATGATGGTATTTTGATAGGGATTGAATTAATTCTGTAGATCACGTTAAATAATTTGGACATTTTAACAATATTGATTCTGCCAATTCATGAGCATCATAGGGTTTTCCATCTGTTTACATCTTCTACAGTTTCTTTTCTCAGTGTTTCATAGTTCTCCCTATATATGTCTCTCACCTCCTTCATTAAATATATTCTTAAATATTTAATTTTCTTTGATACTATTGTGAAAGGTGTTACATCTATGATTTGATTTTTGGCTTGACTGTTATTGTCATATAAAGGACTCTAATAAACTCAATTAGAAATGAAAAAGGAGAGGTCACTACGGACATCACAGAAATACAAAACATTATCTTCGAATGCTATAAAAATCTATATGCCCCAAAACTACAAAATATGGAGGAAATGGACAAATACTTAGAAACACACAAACTTCCTGGGCTCAGTCAGGAAGAAAAAGAATTTCCGAAGAGACCAATATGAAGCACAGAAATTGAAATAGCAATTAAAAATCTTCCAATAAAAAAAAGTCCCGGGCCAGATGGGTTCACACCTGAATTTTACCAAACTTACAAAGAAGAACTCATACCTATACTGCAGAAATTATTCCACAATATTGAGAAGGATGATATCCTCCCCAACTCATGCTACAAAATCAATATCACCTTGATACCAAAGCCAGGATAGGAAACGATGAAAAAAGAAAACTACAGACCAATATCCCTCATGAATATAGATGCAAAAATCCTCAACAAAATCTTAGCAAACCGAATCCAACAGCACATCAAGAAAAATAATTCATCGTGACCAGGTGAGCTTTATCCCAGAGATGCAAGGTTGGTTCAACATTTGCAAATCTATAAATGCAATTCACCACGTAAATAAAAGCAAGAACAAAGACCATATCATTCTCTTAATAGATGCATAAAAAGCATTTGACAAAATCCACCACACTTTTATGATAAAAACTTTTAACAAAATAGGCGTAGATGGGACATACCTTAAAATTATTAAAGCCATATATGATAAACCCACAGCCAATATCATACTGAATGGGGAAAAAATTGAAAGCACTGCCTCTTATAACTGGAACCAGACAAGGTTGCCCACTATCTTCACTTCTATTCAACATAGTGCTGGAGTCCTGGCCAGAGCAATCAGGCAGGAGAAGGGAATTAAAGGTGTTCAAATAGACCCAGAAGAGGTCAAAATCTCACTCTTTGCTGATCTTATTATATTATATCTAGAAAATTCCAAGGATTCAACCAAGAGACTCCTGGAATTGATAAATTAATTCAGTAAAGCCTCAGGATACAAAATTAAAAACTGAGCTTTTAAAATTAAGTGACCTGTGTATAAACTTCAATTCTACCATATAATCACAAGTCAGTTTCTCATTTGCAAAATGAGGATGGAAATATTACATATTTCAAAAATTTCTTATCATTATTAATGCTCTAATGCATGAAGTGGACTTGACAGAGTGCCCACTGTAGAAGGCTTCAATAATAATGGCTATTACTATTGTTGTTACTGTTGTCACCACTCTAATCAGGTGTCTACTGCTTCTTTTCTGGATCATAGCAATAGTCTTTCCAGCTTCACTCTCTCTCATCACTAATTATTCTGCACAATATTGTCAGATTAATCTTGTGACTTCATACTGCTATCAGATTTTTCTCTGCCTCCAAATGGCCGAATTGTTTGCCTTGACACAATAGGTCTTCCACTCTGTCTTAACCTCTGTGGCCTGTTCAAATTTCACTACTATACACTGACCTGATATCCTAATTGGAGGGTATATCACTTCCTTAACATGTTAGATACCTTCCTACTTTTGAATATGATTTCTGCTTAGGTGCTGTTTAATCATTGGCAATTGATAACATTTGCTAATTCTTTAAATGCTATGTCAAACAGCACTCTTTCATTAACTCTTCTTTGGGTTCCAAGTCAGAAGTGATCCTTTATTTCTTTCACCCAATTGCTCTTCTATAACATTCTATATTTCCCCTGGGTTGTTTCTCTCTCTCCATGATGTATTATATACTGCCCTTGTAGTTGTGCTAGTCTTCTCTCCACGACTCCATTATAACCTTCAATGGTGTCCTAAACATGTCTATGTCCTAAACATTTTTTGATCACTTAGATCAGTGTTTCCTGGAATGTAGAAATGGTACAAGCAATGATACAAAAGATAGTTTCAGGTGGTTCAGTTGAGGCCTTAAATAACATTGAATCACAAAGTAAGAAATGTATTACTTTTTAAAAATCCTTATGATTACATTATGAAAAAACTCACGGGTACTGTGTCTAAAACTCCCTCATAACCATTAAATATTTTTTAATAAAATTGTTCAGCCTTCAGGCTCAGAACCTTCAGAATTCAGTATTCTCTAACTAGCACTTAATTTGTTTTGTTTTTATTGTATATATTTTTCTAGTCAAGGGATTATCCTGACTAAATAACAGTACAGGTGGTGTGGGCATTCGGCAAAAGTAACTGAGGGTAATCTTGGAATGACCAAAGGTTGTTGTGTATCTCTGTCAAAGTGCTCTGCTAATGGTAGGCAATGAGAAGGCATTAGGTGATTTCCTCCATTCCATATGCCTCACAAGAGAATTGCTATAAAAAAGGGTGCCACTAATTCTTATCTTTCATTGTGATTCGAAGTGATCCAGTAGTCCCTACCGTTATTTTTTTAACCAGATGGAACTTTCCATACTGGTCTTCAAGTCACCATTTACAAGCAGATTACTTCTGTTTAGCCTCTTCTATGCAAAAACTGCTTACTGTAGTGTTCTGGGAGATACTCATAAATTGATGTTAAAATGCTCATGATCATTAGGCAATTCACACAAATCCTGAGAAAGACTGAGTGAATCTTATTTTCCTTTGTTTGTATTTGATTGTAATCAGGTTATTTAACACCAAAGAGAAGATTGTAATTGCTCCCAACTGAATCATGTACCCTCTAACATTGTTATGTTGAAGCTCTAATTCTCTATATGATGATATTTGGAGATGGGGCTTTTGGAAGCTAATTATGGTTAGATGAGGTCCTAAGGGTGGAGCCCTCATGATGGGATTAGTGCCTTAGAAAAAGAGACACCAAAGAGCTTGCTCCTCCTCCACCATGTGGATATACATTGAGAAAGTAGCTGTCTGCAAGGCAAGAAGACAGCTCTTGCCCAAATCCAATCACACTGGCACCATGAGCTTGGCCTTCCAGCTCCCAGACAGTGACAAAATAAATTTCCATTGTTTAAACCACCCAGCCTATAATATTTTGTTATGGGTGCCCAAGCAGACTAACACAGTTATAACTTGACACAACTACATCAAAATGGGACCAGATGACATTCACTGAAGGGTCTCACTGGATCAGGGGATATTTCAAAACTCCTTTGGAAAATGCACTGCTGTTATGGCTCCTCTGGCACCACTTCTGGCAGCTGCTTACCCATTAGGAATGGTACTGTCCCCCTTTGAAATACCAAATAGAGAAAGTCAACCAATGGCCTGAGAATAGTAGGCTAAGAAAAATATTTACCTTTTCCCAAAAGAAGAGATTGCAGCCTCTGAAAAATTTCTGCATGTAAACATCTAAAAGTATTTACAGTACTTGAATTAGAAGAATATTTATAGGTTTAAATACTGTCGTTGCTATGGAAGACCCAAGTATAAGAGACGAGCATAAATCCATCTTCTATTTCAAGATATAAATTGGTACATCCAAGTGGACTATACAACCTATTAAAAAGTCATTTGAACTGCAGTTTTAGTGGTTTTCCTAAATATTATTTATTCAAAAATCTTCTTATATAAGATGAGAAATTGTCATATAACAGCTTAGAATTGTGCCTGTGTTTTTCTTCATCTGTGCTGTCACCAGAATGAGTCAGCCATAGTTTGCCATGAAAACACCATGAGTTATACCTTCATCACAATAAATTGTGATTTCTACTGGTGGACAATGGTAAAGAAAAGACTGAGTCCTTTGTTTATATGTTTTCATCCTGGCAATTCCACAATCTTCTGTAGTGTCATTGAGCCCTGTACCATCCCCTTACCTTTGTTTCTTCATTAATTTTATTTTATCACCACCCATTTCATTTAGAAAACACATGGAAATAAACAACAGATTTTTATTTTTATTTCAAAGTATTACGGGGTACAAATGTTCTTGGTTACATGGATTGCTTTTGTAATGTTTTAGTCAAGGTTAAAAGTGTACCCATCACCCAGATGTTGTTCATTGTACCCATTTGGTAGGTTTGGGACCATCCCCTCCTCCCCTCTCCCCTGCATGATTTCCATTGAGTTTTACTACCCTCTGTGCACATGTGTGCTCATCAGTTAGTTTCAATTTAATAGTGAGTACATGTGCTGTTTGTTTTCCCATTCTTGTGATACTTCACTTAGGATAATGGGCTCCAGTTCATCCAAATTGTTACAAAAGGCATTAAGTCTTCCTTTGTCATGGCTCAGTAGTATTCCATGGTGTGTGTGTGTGTGTGTGTGTGTGTGTGTGTGTGTGTGTGTGTACACCGTGCTATATCTATCCATCTATCTATATATAGATAGAGGGCACATTTTGTTAATCCACTCATGAATTGATGGGCATTTGGGTTGATTTCACATCTTTGCAATTGTGAATTGTGCTGCTGTAAACATTCAAGTGCAGGTGTCTTTTTGACAAAATTACTTCCTTTCCTTTGGATAAATACCCAGTACTGGGATTTCTGGATCAAGTGGTAGGTCTGCTTTTAGTTCTTTTAGAAATATTCACACTGTTTTCCATAAAGGTTGTATTAATTTGCTGTCCCCCCACCCACCAACAATATATAACTGTTCCTTTCTCTCCGCATCCACAACAGCATCTATTGTTTTGGGACTTTTTAATAAAAGCCATTCTGACTGAAGTAAGGTGATGACTCATTGTGATATTAATTTGCATTTCCCTGATGATTAGTGACATTGAGCATTTTTTCACATTTATTGGCTATTTACCAATCTTCTTTTGAGAAGCTTCTGTTTATGTTTTATGCCCACTTTTTAATGGGGTTGTTTGATTTTTTTTCTTGCTGATTTGCTTGAGTCCTTTGTAGATTCTGGTTATTAGTCCTTTATCAGTTGTATAACATGTGGACATTTTCTCCCATTCTGTAGGTTGTCTTTTTTCTGTGTTGATTATTTCCTTGGCTGTGCAGAATCTTTTTAATTTAATGAGGTCCCATTTATTTATTTTCATTGTTGCTGTGATTGCCCTTGGGATATTCTTCATAAATTCTTTGCCTAGGCCAATATCTATAAGAGTGTTTCCAACATTTCTTCTAGAATTCTTAAGGTTTCATGCCTTAGGTTTAAGTACTTTATATATCTTGAATTAATTTTTGTGAGTGGTGAGAGATATTGATCCTGTTTCATTCTTCTGCATGTAGATATCCAATTTTCTCAGCACCATGTATTGAATAGGGATTTTTTTCCCAGTGTATATTGTTTTCTGCTTTGTCAAAGATCAGTTGGCTTATGTGGATCGTTTTATACCTGGGTTTTCTGTTCTGTTCCATTGGTAAGTGTCTCTATTTTGTTTTTATTTCAGAATATTACAGAGGTATTATTTTCTAGATCACTCATGAGTTCGAGACCAACTATGTCTCTATTTTTATGCCAGTACAATGCTGTTTTGGTCACTATAGCCTTGTACTATAGTTAGAAGTCTTGTAAAGTGATGCTTCCTGATTTGCTCCTTTTACATGAGATTATTTTGGCTATTCAGGCTCTTCTCTGGTTCTAAATGAAGCATATTATTTTCTTTACATCCCTGAAATATGATGTTGATATTTTGATGGGAATTGCATTGAATCTATAAATCACTTTGGGAAGTATGGGCATTTTAACAATGTTGATTCTACCAATCTATCAGCATGATATATTTTTCCATTTGTTTGTATCATCTGCAATTTCTTTCCTTAGTGTTTCCTAGTTCTCTTTATAGAAATCTTCCATCTCCTTGGTTAAGTATATTCCTAGCTATTTTATTTTCTTTGTAGCAATTGTGAATGGTATTGAGTCTTTGATTTGATTCTTAACTTGATTGTTATTGGTGTATCATAATGCTACTGACTTGTGCACATTGATTTTGTAACCTGAGACTTTTCTGAATTTATTAATCAAATCCAGTAGTCTCTTGGTGGAATCTTTGGGGTTTTCTAGATATAAGATCATATTGTCATCAAAAAAAGCAATAGTTTGACCTCCTCTTTCCTGATTTGGATACCACTAATTTCTTTCTCTTGCCTAATTGCTCTGGCTAGGACTTCCAGCATTATGTTGAATAGAAGTGGTGACATTGGGCATCCTTGTCTTACCACGTATCTTCTCAGACCACAGTAGAATATAATTAGAAATCAGCTCCAAGAGAAACACTCAATTCTAAACAAATAAATGGAAATTAAACAACCTGCTACTGAATGATTACTGGATCAATAATGAAATTAAGTGGGAAATTAAAAGATTACTCAAACAGAATGACAAAGGGGATACAAGCTATAAAAATCTATGGGATTCTGCAAAATCAGTGCTAAGGGGAAAATTCTTAACCTTAAATGCCTATATCAAAACACAGAAAGATCACAAATTAATAATCTAATCACACATCTCAATAACTATAAAAAGAAGAGCAAGCCAAACTTAAAGCCAGCAGAAGAAACGAAATAACTAAGATCAGAGCAGAACTAAATGAAATCAAAAGCAAGAAAACAATACAGAAGATCAATGAAGCAAAAAGTTTGTTCTTTGAAAAGATAAACAAAATCAATAACATCTTGCTAGATTAACCTAGAATAGAAGAGAAAGGACCCAAATAAGCTCAATCAGAAATCAAAAAGGGGATATTACAACTTACACCACAGAAATACAAATTATCATCTGTGAATACTATGAAAATCCCTATGCACATAAGCTGAAAAATGTAGAGGAAATGGACAAATTTCTGGGAACTCACACATCCCAAGACCCAATCCAAAAGAAATAGAACTCGTAAAAAGACCTATAATGAGCAATGAGATTGAAGTAGCAATAAAACATCTTCTAGCAAATAAAAGCCCTGGACCAGATGGATTCACAGCTGAATTTTATCAGATCTACAAAGAAGAGTTGGTACTATTCTGCAGACATTATTTCATAGCATCAAGAAAGAGAGAAT
>NW_012147189.1:4263315-4284372 GCF_000956105.1 Propithecus coquereli | reverse complement strand
AATCAAATCATAATAATATGATCATGTTTTATGCACCAAAAGATAGGGTTAGGGCAAGTTAGACAAATCATTAGTCAAAAACATATTTTGCTAAAGATTGAGATCTTTTGGGCACACAATATCATTTTCTTCGTGTCCTTTTGAAGCCTGTATCTGTCCGTGGAGAAAAATGGCTATCTCCTCTATAAGACAATGATAGAAATAATCTGTGGATACGCGTCTATGTCCAATCAGCAGCAGTATGCATAGTAATACATGGCACAGCTTGTGTAATGAAGTTCCCAGCGTGCAGTCTGGAAAGGTATCCTCCAGTGTGTAGGGTGATTTATTTCCTCCGTCAAGAGGCAGGACAGCCAGGACTTGTCCTTCCCTTCTCTTCCTACAGAAATATTCTGTCATCTTGGGAAGTGGCAATGGGTTCTGCAAACGCTGAACAGGGGCATTGTTTTGAACCCTTCATTTAGCTGGGCTATTTCCCATCCCTTTTAATTCTGTGACTGGAACATTAAAGGGAATTTCTTCAAAAACAAAGCAATCTCTAATGAGTAAGACTACCATATCGTACTATTGCCTTGAAAGCAATATTTAAAATGATGAATAAAAACACTTTTGCTGTGGTAAAATTGCATGGAAAATGAGAAAAAACAGCTTCATATATAATTTAACAACTTTCTCTGTAGTGGGGGTGAGAAAAAACATGAATGGTTTATGCTTCTCAAAATTATTGAAATCTGTTGAATTTATAGAAGCCATTATTTCTAGTGCTAAAATATAGCTATTAACTATACAGTTTTTCTTGGCTATGTCTATTAGATTTTGATCTTGAATTTTAATTTCCCTTTTATCTTTTTTGAAAATGTGAAAGTTTATCCAATAATAGTTATTTTCTCCCAAACCAGAATATTATTTATTTATTTTTTATTTAATGAATAAAACTTAATAAAGTGAAATTAAAAAATGTAAACTAAATAATTCTTCAGTTTTAAATGTATCTTTAATTGTAATAATCATTATGGAAAAATAAGCACCACATGTACTCACCATCAAATTGGTTTCACTGATCAATACATAAGTGTAATAGGTATCAAGATATCAATACCTATCAATACCTAAGTGCAAGATATCAATATTTATAGGGCATTGGGCAGATGGGAGGGGGGAGGAGTGGATGGGTATATACATACATAATGAGTGTGATGCACGCCGTCTGGGGGATAGACACACTTGCAGCTCTGACTCAGGGGTGAGGGGGGGCAAGGGCAATATACATAACCTAAACATTTGTACCCCCATAATAGGCTGAAATAAAAAAAAAAAACACTGTTTTTTCAAAAGATTAAAAAATCAAGAGAAGAGAATCAAATGGGAAATGTATAGATAACATTGGTACAAGTTATTTCTGACACCAAGATTTTTGATGTCAAGTGTTTCCATAAATGCTTTACGTTAGGTGTCTCTTCACAGAATTTATTACTTAGAAAACAATCATTTATTTTTAGAAAATACTTCTTACATTCTGCATATCTAACATTTCAAAAGGCTGCATTTTGCAGTGTTAGTAAAACTCTTGTTTTGGGGACTTAAAAGTGGAAATAATTACTGATTTTAAAAACTTATCAGTGTTGAAAGGTTAATATGATGGAAAACAGTTATTTTTTGTGAGAAATACAGAAATCATCTTAATATCCAAATCAAATATATCTGATGAAAATTTTATTTGAGACTTAATTATAAATAGTCTATTTTAGAGAAGTATGGCAGTTATTTGGCCAACTCAACTGAGGAGACATAATATCATATAGTTAAGATCATGGGATGGCATGTGTTAGGGTTCATTCATTTGGTCAAGAGCACTGCTACTTACCGGCTGTATGCCTTTAGACAAGTTGCTTATTTCAACTTGCAGGTTTCTTATCTTTAAAACTGGAATAATAATCTCTCAGTTATTGAAATCCAAAAGCTTTTACAAGATTAAATGAATTAATTTTGCAGAAGTTCTGGGCAGTAACTGGCACCTAGTGATTATGTAAGATATGAATACTACATTCAATAAGCATGTTTACACCACTTCTAAATTCTACTAAACATCAATTCTATACCTTTCCTCTTTGGCCACTAAGATTTCTATGAGTTCAGATTCTAGTTACTGAATTTTACAGTGCTACTTTGCAGGTGATGTTTCTCTAATGTTCTTTTAAGCATTTCAGTTAAGTATCCTATTTTATCTTCAACAATGACTTATAGCTTACTATGCCATGCTTGGTAGGAAACTGTTTCAAGAACTAAATCAGTTCCTTCTATTTGCACAATGATATTGCTCTAGGCATTGCCTTTGAATTATAGAGAATATTTTTTTCTCTCAGTGGCCTCTTATGTCTCTGATTATTAAAGATTTTAAGTCTAAAGGGAGTAGGTCTGAGAAGAGCAGTGATCCAGGTTTATTGGAATTTCTATTGATGAGAATCAATATTACTCTAAAACAAAAGCCGTGATATCAAGAGTGGTTCACTTTACTCTTCAGAACTTATTCGGACTTTCTCTCTACTCTTTCACTGAGCTCTTACTTTGGCCAGGACTTTCCACATAGTAATGTGAATGTTAGTCATTAATACTGTTTTAAGAGGAACATCTTGGAGTGGTTAAATGACTTTCCCAAGGTCACATTGTGATTAGGAGGGAATCAAAATTCAGTCTTGCCTCCCTCCATGCCCAGGCTCTTAATGATATGGATTAAAAATATTTCCATTTCTTTCTATATTCATTTTAATTAAAAAAACTAAATAATCTCTGTATTAGGATTTCTAAAAATGTCAATATTATTAGTTAAATGTTACACTCATGTCTTTTCTCTACATTAGTGACTTTCAGAGAAAGCAGTTTCTGTGACTGAGCAGATTCAAATTTGGGTAAAATTATCCTATTTATGGTGGACAGAGAGATTAAGACCTTGCATTAGTAGCGACGAAAACATTGAGATCAGCATCTGGAAGATCAGAATCAGGTTGTATCATCAAAAATTAGATGTAAAATATCAATGAAGCTGTCATGTTAAAATGAGGGACCTGAGAAGAGAGTTGTAGGCTGCTATTAAGATCAAGAGAATCAGTGATTACAATCAAGAAGATGAGGGAAAATATTATGGATCAGAATCTCACCTTAAGGTAGAGTGGGATTCAGGTAGAAGCTCTTTAAAAAGTTGTGTAACTTCACTGACTCTTAATTTTCTCATCTTCAAATACAGATATATAGTAGTCCCACCTGATCCACAGTGGATACATTCCAAGTCCCCCAGTGGATGCCTAAAACCATGGATAGGACTGAACCCTATATGACTATGTTTTTGATCTGATAACCCAGATGGCTACTAAATGACTAATGGGAAGATAGCATATATAGCATATACAGCATGGATATAAAGGGGTGATTCACATCCTGGATGGTACCAAGTAGGAGGGCAAAGGACAGTGAGAGGTTTCAGCATTCTACTCAGAATGGCTTGAAATTTAAAATGTATGAATTGTTTATTTCTGGAATTTTGCATTTAATATTTTAGGGCAAGGGTTGACCACTGGTAACTGAAACAACACAAAGTAAAACTGCAGTTGAGGGGAACTACTATAATTCTTTTTAATGAGTTGTGAGGATTGGACATACTGCAAGGAGTGCATCTAATACAGTTCCTGGCATATGGCTCCAATCCAATGGATGGCCACTATGAGAGAAGAACACTCAAGGGTTTTGAATACTTGGGTGTGTCCTTGGCTATGCAGCTTAAGATTTTCTGCAAAACAATGTTCCTCAAACACCAAAGTGTTCTTGTCAACACAGACTGTCATGAACATTCATATGTCATGGCATCCAGGTCCCCATGGGTGTCTAGACCCCAAATGTCAATGTTTGTTTACATGAATAAATTAAAAGTTTAAATATTGAAGATGACTGAATACAGACATTTTGTACTTGCCTCTTCCACTAAGAAGAACCAAAATAGTAAATAATCACACTTTGAATAGATCAGCCAGGAGATAACATTGGAATTCAATAGAAAAGTGATAAGAAACACCTAAAACAAGGAGGGGGAAGTGAGGCAGCCTGCCAGGCTGGGATCAGCTAGGAACCAGGAGATACTCCCTAACGCAGGGAAAAGGTAAGTGAGAGTCCCTCAGCAGTCTACATTCCCACCATAGACTCCTGAAACTCTCGCCACGGGAGAGGCTCTAGACCCTCATAGGCCCTGAAACTAACATAGAGAACCGCTTGGAGACAGCACAATGGCACTGCTCCAGGGAGGAAGCTTGCACTGGGTCCTATACTCCCTCCAAGTCCTAAGCAGCTATAGCAAAGCACAATTTTGAGAGCCCACCCCCCACACCCCACAGCAGAGTGCACACCATCCTGGGGCCCAGGAGAACAAGGGCTGAGGCATGAGTGAAGCACAGGCTGCCATCACCAGGGCTGAGGCATAAACAGGGTGCATATCCCCCACCTTCTGTCCTAGGCTGCTACCACAAAGGTGGTCCCACCCACCCCTATGACAGGGCTTCAACTACTGCTGCACTCCACCCAGGCATTCTTCCAGGGCCTTGGGAATGGCTCCATCTCTGCCTACCACAGCAGGTGCCTTCTGGGAGCCTAAAGACACACCATCTGGGGGCCTGAAGACAAGCCTGCTCAGCCTGGCTTTGCCCCCACCCTATGCCGGACCATGCAGCCCAGGAACTGGGAATTTCTCAGACCAGTTCACCACCCTTGGCACTTGAGTACTTCTCTTAGGGGCCTTAGGTGGGCCTACCCTGTTGCTACTGCCACAGCTGGCATCTACCTGAAAAAGAGACCTGTGGCCTTGGAGTCTAGTCTGCCCAGCCCATTACAGCCACTACCAACACCAACATTCACTGGTCAGGACCAGAGGGTCATCCTGCTACTATTACTACCATCATCCATAACATGCCAGCTGCCCAGGGACTCAAGAACCTGCCCACCCACCCAGCACACTACTGTCACTACTAACATCAGAGCAAGACACATGGAGGCACAAGAATTAGTTTACCTTAACCCCCTGACACCAGTGCCAACGCATGCCACCCTAGAGTCTAAGAACAGGCATGCTCAGTCTATCACTACCACCATGGGAGCCTAAACACTGGCCTTCCTAGTACCCCGGTACTCAGAAAAACATCCACTAATAACTGCAGCCTAAGCCACTAAGGAAATCACAGATAACACTGATGCTAGTTGCAGGCAAAGAAATCACAGAGAGACTACACTACTGCATGCACCCCAAATCAAAGCCAAAGTTCCCTATCCATGGACATATCTTTAGGAAAAAGACTTCCCCTACAAAAACAATTCAAAAAATTGGTGGAAGCTACTGATATACTGGATGCACAGATAACAACAAAAGGATACAGGAAACAAGAAAAAGCAAGAAATGTAAAATAATAAGAAAATATGATACCTCCAAAGGAAAACAGCAATTCTCCAGCAAAAGGTCCCAATCAAAAATATATTTTTTAAAATCCCAGAAAAAAAATTCAAAATACTGATTTAAAGAAGCTCAGTAAGATATCAGAGAATACTGGAAAGCAATACAAAAAAATCAGGAAAACAATTCAGGTTATGTATTAGAAATTTACCAAAGAGACAGATATAAAAAAGAACCAAACAGAAATTCTGGAACTAAAGAATTCATTGCATGAAATGTAAAATGCATTTGGAAGCTTTGATAATAGACTACATCAAGCAGGAGCAAGAGTCTCAGAACTTTAAGACAGATCTTTTGAAATAACCCAGCTGGGCAAAAATAAAAAGAATGAACAAACCTATGATCACATAGGAAAACATAAAGTGACAAAATATTCAAATTTTCAGAGTCCCAAAAGGTGAAAAGAAAATGAAAGAGTTTAAAAACTTATTTAATGAAATAATAGATGAAAACTTACCAACTTTAGCAAGAGATTTAGATATCAAAATACAGGAGACTCAGAGACGCCCAAACAAATACAGTGCAAAATATTATTCTCCAGAGCACATTATAGTCAAACTGTTATAAGTCAAAGACAAAGAAAGAATTCTAAAAACAGAAAGAGAAAAGCATCTAGTTACCTATACAGGAGCTCCCATCAGACTAACAGTGAACTTCTCAGCAGAAACCTTACAAGCCAGGAAAGACTAGGATGACATATTCAATATGTTGAAAGAAAAAACTGCCAGCCAAAGGATACTACACTGAGAAAAATTACCCTTCACAAATGAAGGAGAAATAAAGTCTTTCCCAGAGAAGCAAAAGCTAAGAGAATTCATCAAAACTAGATTGGCCCTACAAGAAATGCTTATGGGAGTCCTACACTTGGAACTGAAAGACCATTATCTATTATTATGAAAACACATGAATATAAAAAAACCACTGGCAGAGCAAACATACAAACAAGGAAAAGGATCAAATGTTACTACTAGAGAAAACCACTAAATCACAATGATAGAAAATAAAAGAGAAAGAAAGAACAAAGGATATACAAAACAACCAGAATCATTTAATAAAATGATAAGAATAAACTCACATATTAATAATAACCTTGACTATAAATGGATTAAACTTTCTACTTAGAAGACATAGGCTGGACGAATGCATTAAAAAGTGGCCCAACTATATGCTGCCTATAAGAAAATTATCTAGCTTGTAAAGACACATATAGACTGAAAATAAAGGAAGGCAAAAAGATATTCCCTGCAAACTGAAACCCAAAGCAAGCACAGACATTAAGTCAAAAGCAGTAAAAAATGGCAAAGAATGTCATTAAATAATGATAAATGGAACAATTCAACAAAAGGATATAACAATTATAACATATGTACACCTAACACCAGAGCACTCAGATATATAATGCAAAAATTCTTATATTTAAAGGGAAAGGTAAACTCTAGTATAATAACAGTTGGGTACTTCAGTACCCCAACCTGTCTAATGCTGAGGTCTAATATTCTGGACAGATCATCTAGACAGAAAATTAACAAAAAAACATTGGATCTAAACTAAATATTAGAACAAATGGACATAACAGACATTTACAGAACATTGTATCCAACAGCTACAGAATACATATTCTTCTTATCAGCATATGGAAATTTCTCCCTGGTAGACTGTATGTCAGGGGACAAAACAATCTCAACAAATTTTTAAAAATTGAAAACTTATCAAGTGTCTTCTCAGACTACAATGTAATAAAACTGGAAGTCAATAACAAGAGGAACTTTGGAAATTGTACAAATACATGGAAATTAAGCAACTTGCTCCTAAATAATCATAGAGTCAAGGAAGAAATTAAGGAGAAAATAAAAAAAAATTCTTGAAACAAATGAAAATTGAAATACAACATACCAAACCTATGGGATACAGAGAAAGCAGTGCTATGAGGGATGTTTATAGCTGTAAGTGCCTGCATCATGAAAGTAGAAAGATTTTGAATAAATATAATTATGCACCTCAAGGAACTAGGAAAGCGAAAACAAACCAAACCCAAAAATAGTAGAAGGAAAGAAATAGTAAAGATCACAACAGAACTAAATAAAATAGAGACTAAAAGAAAAAAATATAAAGGATCAATGAAATGAAGTTGGTTTTTAAAAAAATCAATAATATACTTACTAGACTAACCAACCAAAAAAAGAAGACCCAAATAAAATCAGAAATAAAAAAGGAGACATTACAACTTATACTACAGAAATATTAATACAAAAGATCATCAGAAACTCTCTAAACAACTATACACTAACAGATTGGAAAATGTAGAGGAAATTAACAAATTTCTAGACAAACACAATCTATCAAGATTGATTCAGAATAAATGTTGGCGTGGATGCAGAGAGATAGGAACACTCATGCAACTGCTGGTGGGACTGCAAACTAGTGCAACCTCTGTGGAAAGCAATATGGAGATACCTTAAAGAGATACAAGTCGAATTACCATTTGATCCAGCAATCCCATTACTGGGCATCTACCCAAAAGAACAAATGATACTCTATGAAAAAGACACCTGCACCCGAATGTTTATAGCAGCATAATTCACAATTGCAAAGATGTGGAAACAACCCAAGTGTCCATCAATACATGAGTGGATTAATAAAATGTGGTATATGTATACCATGGAGTACTATTCAGCCTTAAGAAACAATGGTGATATAACACCTCTTGTATTCTCCTGGAAAGAGCTGGAATGCATTCTACTAAGTGAAGTATCCCAAGAATGGAAAAACAAGCACCACATGTACTCACCATCAAATTGGTATTAACTGATCAACACATAAATACACATATAAGAATAACATCTATTGGATATCGGGCAGGGGGGAGGGGGGAGGAGGGAGGAGGGGACACGTATATGCATACACAAAGAGTGTGATGTGCACCATCCAAGGGATGGACATGCTTGAAGCTTGGACTTGCGGGGAGAGGGAGGGAAGGGCAATATACATAACCTAAACATCTGTACCCCCGTAATATGCTGAAATAAAAAGAAAAAAGATTGAACCAGGAACAAACAGAAAACCTGAATAGGCCAATAATAAATAACAAGATTGAAGCAATAATAAAATGTCTCCCAACAAAGAAAAACCCAAATGCCTTCACTGCTGAATCCTACCCAATTTTCAACAAATAGCTAATACCAATTATCCTCAAACTATCCCAAAAAATTAAAGAGGAGGGAATTGTCCCAAACTTATTCTACAAGGCAGGCATTACACTGATACCAAAATCAGACAAGGATGCAAAGAAAAAAAAACTACAGACTTAAATCCCTGATGAACATAGACATAAAGAGTCTCAAAAAAATACTAGCAAGCCAAATCAAACAGCACATTAAAAAATACATTTTCATCAAGTAGATTTTATATCAGGGATGCTAGGATTGCTTAACACACACAAAGCAATAAACATGATACATCACATCAACAGAATAAAGAACAAAACCCTATCATTATCTCAATTGACACAGAAAAGGCATTTGATAAAATGCTCAATATCCCTTAATGGTAAAGAAAAAAAAATAAAAACTCTCACCAACTAGCCCTAGAAGGAAGATTCCTCAACATGATAAAGGTCATATATGACAACCCCACAGTTAACATTGTACTGAATGAGGAAAAGCTAAAAGCCTTTCCTCTAAGAACTGGAACAAAAAATGATGTCCATTTTTACCACTTCTATTCAACACAGCACTGGAAGTCCTATCCAGAGCAATCCAGCAACAGAAACAAATGAAAGTCATCCAAATTGGAAAAGAGAAAGTCAAATTGTCCCTCTTTACTGATGATATAATCTTATATCTAAAATACCCTAAAGAGTCCATCAAAAATTCTTAGATCTAATACATTTAGTAAAGGTGCTGGATACAAAATTAACATACAAAAATAAGTATCATTTCTATATACCAATAACGGACCAGCTGAGAAAGAAATCAAAAAGGCAAATCCCATTTACAATAGCTACAAAAAGATAAAATATCAGGAATAAATGTAACCAAGGAAGTGAAAGATCTCTACAAGGAAAACTAAAAAATAATGATGAAAGAAATCGAAAAGGACACAGAAAACAGAAAGATATCCCATGGATCAGAAGAACTAATATTGTTAAAATGATCATACTGCCCAAAACAATCTACAGATTGAATGCAATCCCTATCAAAATGCCATCATTTTTCACATAGTTAGAAAAATATTCCTAAAATTCATATTGAAACAAAAAAAAGCTTGAATAGCAATAGCAATCCTGAGCAAAAAAAACAAAGCTGGAGACATCACATTCCCTGACTTCAAAATATATTACAAGGCTATAGTAACCAAAATAGTATGGTATTGGTATAAAAGCAGACACAGACCAATGGAACAGAATAGGGAATCCAGAAACAAATTCATTTATTTATAGCCAATTGATTTCAATAAAGGTGCCAAGAATACACATTGGTGATAGAACAGTCTCTACAATAAATGGTGCTAGGAAAATTGGGTATCTATATGCAGAACAATGAAACTGGACCCTTATCTCTCACCATATACAAAAATCCACTCAAGATGGATTAAAGATTTAATTAGGCATAAGATGTGAATCTATAAAGCTACCAGAAGAAAGCATAGAGAAAACACTTTAGGACACTGGTATTAGGCATTGATTTTATGGCTAAGATCACAAAAGCAAAGAAGACAAAAACAAAAATAGACAAATGGGACTATATTAAACTAAAAAGCTTCTACACAGCAAAGGAAACAATCAACAGAGTGAAAAGAAAACCTGTTGAATGGGAAAAAATATTTACAAACTATTCATCTAACAAGAAACCAATATTCAGAATACACAAGGAACTCAAACGATTCAATAATAAAAAGCAAATAATCCCTTTAAAAATGGGCAGAGGACATAAATAGACATTTCTCAAAAGAAGACATACAAATCTGACATACTCACAGGTATCTGAAGAAATGTTCAACATCATTAATCATCAGGAAATGATCTACATGCTGACAGACTTTCAGTCTCCCAATTCAAATGTGATATATCATTATATAATTTTGTTCAAAATCAAGATTTTGAAGTTAAAGTAAATAAATATTATGAACTATTGTTACTGAGAACTGTTAAAAGTTATCTTTATATACTATACAATTTATTGGAATACAAAAATCAATTTTATGATAACTATAAATTTTTAAAAATACCTTCTTAAAATATTTTATCATATTTCATATATACATTGAATGACAAAGAAATTTTTAAAAATATTAAGAATGTTCCTCAAAATTACATGTTTCTTTGAAAGGTATTCATTCATATGTTAAAAACTAAGACAACTCCCATGTTTAGTTAAGTATAGAATTTGAGGGTACATTTGGATTCTGTGAAAAAATATTCCATTCACTTCCACTTCAAAGGCCACAATGTGTTTGTGGTCTTCTAACTATGGAAACTTTTCAATTAAATTATAAAAGAGAAGTCATAATTGGATGCTCTAAAAATCTCTATTACAATTTTGAATAATGCACAATGAAGCCATATTGCATAACAGATGCAGTCAAATTTGTTGATGAATCACTCAGAAGACTGCTTTGGGAAGATTAACACCTCAATGGAATCTGGTTATCTATCTATCTTTCTATCCACATACATGCCTATATATTCTAATAAGCTAGCAAAACTGGCTATTTGCAGTTCCCCACCACATTGAGCTGCTTATATTTGTGGTCAGGCTTAGAGGCAGGGATATAAGAAAGATACAGCTAATGGATTTGGAATAGTTTTGTTGAGCCACTGGAAGGCCACTACTTAGTGACTTTTGATGTTATTTTAATTATGATTTCTCAGCATATAAATAATAAAGAGCAATTTTAGAAAATGCCTAATTATTTATCTTCCCATTATACATCCCACATATGTTCTAACTCAGACCCAGTGTCCCCAGTCATCTTATAACTCTCCAGAAAACACACCTCCTTGGGAACTTGTGACTTGCTGTTAGACTTAATTTCTATTAGATCCAGTATTTTTCTTTCTCCCTGCTGCCTCTACCATTTATTAGGAAAGGATTGTATTTTCACTTACACTTTAAGGTAACCATAGTTTCTGCATATCAAAGGAGGTTTGCTTGCTCTGTTACCAAACCAGGAAACGGCAGAAGTAAAACTGCAGGCAGAAAGAGAGTCTCTGGGACAGTTACATAAGATGGCGATATATTGCTCAATTGGTTGAATAGGATAATAAAGCAGGGAATAAATATTGGCTTCATTACTCTTAAAATATATTTTGAACTTCTATTTTTTCCCTCAGTTTTTACTAGATGGTCTAGTATTTTGGTAGAAGATTTCAACATATTTTCAATTTGAGACCCAAGTGGCTGTATTACATTTATATATATATTTATTTTAGTCCATGACTAATGAATGCAGTTCTTACAGAAACCAAACCAAAGCAAACCACAAATATATCAGGCTTACCTGATATTTTAGAAGGCTTCTAAAATTTTAGATGGGTATTGAGCAGACATAAAAGGAAAGAAACAAAAATGTGAACAAATCCCAACCTAAATTATGTTTGATTCAAATCATTGTTTGGATGGTTTTTATTTTTAATGTTAAGTCTCTCCTGCCGAAATGACAGACCAACCCATTCACTAACAGCATGTGTTTCAATGGGAGAATTTCTATTTTCTTATAGCCTGAATTCAATGCAGTCTGATCACCAAAGCAAGGTAATGCCAGCCCAGCATGCATGTGATTTAAATAAATAAGACTTGCATTTAAAGAACATTTAATATCCTCTTAGTTGCCCTTAGGTAAAAATGAGCCCTTAAATTCATTGTTTTGTGCTTCTGCAGGAATAGAATAATAGAAAATTAAGAAGATTCCTCTGATTATGGACGTCAGAACTGGAAAACTAGATGAGGAGGAGTGCAATATATTGACCCTTTTCTCTCTCTCTCTCTCTCTCTCTCTTTTTTTTTTTTTTTGCTCCTGTACAAGGAGAGCCCAAAAGCAAAATCTGTGGAAAATAGCTAAGTGTTCATCCCTTAGCATTTTACCACTCAGGTACTACTAATACAAATTCAAAAAATGCTAATAAAGTCTGAAATTTCCCAGTAGGGGAGTAATGGAACACTTTTTAAAAAGGCACTTTCAGTTAATGACTAAGGCATTTTTTGCTAACAGCAATTTTGGCTTCTTATCCCAGGTGGAGAAAAATGCATTAAACAGGAGATTAAAATGTCCTTTCAACTGCTTGGTAATGCCAGCTGCTGCTGCAGGCTAAGGCATCCATGAAGTGGCATTTAGTTGATGGTGTTTCTGTTCCAGGGATGGAGCAAGTACGAAAATCCCTCTAGATGGGGGTCTCTTTAAATATGCTGTATACGCACAAATAGCAAGTGTAGGAGCTGGGCTAGGATGGTAAACTGTACAATCTGTTCATTGCATTTTGGTTGCTAATTAAGAGGTGACATACAATATGAATGCACAGAACCTGTTGAAATTCTGTCAGGCTCTGTCTTTGCTTTTACATGTTTGAATGCTATTTAATAAGGCGTCTTAATTGAAAGCAGAGAAATATGTAAAAGTAGAGTACAAATGTGTTGGATTAGGATTCTGCGACAACAAATATGTGTGTTCATGATTTCTAACCCCACGGTGCCTCTCTCTAAGACAGCTACTCTACTTCATAAGCACAATATGCAAATGCCATGATTTTCTTCTTGCTTTGGGGGATAGAACAAGAGTGGAAAGTTGGAAACAGAACTTGCAAACACAAATGTGAACTTAACACTGACTCTGACATAAAGGAAAAATGGTTTCTCTTGCCAAGAAATACCACTTTTATGAGGAGTGTTTAAGAGAAGATGGAAAAAAAGGGGGTGCACTTACTTCTAACAATGTATTGTGTGTGTACATTTTATAGCCAAATGCGTATTTTCTCTCAGCCTTTCTTTAGTGTATGTAACCAGATTAATACCAAACTTTATTTTCTGCAAACTGAATTCTAGAGTAAAGATAATGAAAGAAGAAAAAGATATACCCAGAGCTAAGCCATTGATCACTGTGAAGCTAGTATGGCTAGAAACAGAAACATACTGGAGTTTAGCATAAATATAAAAGTCCCCAGACCAGAGAGAATTCTATCTCTATTTCTTGGTTTTTCCATTTGAATAAAGGGCTTATTGAGTTAAAAGAAATGAAGCACTTTGAATTGCCTGAAACATAACAAGTGCTCAAAATCATTTTCTCTATCTCTTGTGGTTGTTATTATTTAATAGTCCTTGGAAGTGCCAATAGATGTGAAATCTGATGGTAGTAGGTTTTCTCTGTGGAATTCCCATTGTCCACGCTTTTTCTTTAAACTAAAATTATTTGAATTTCTTTTACTAATGTTAATCAAAAACTCTTCTTTCTACTTCTCCAAATGATAGGTAAAAGTTGGCATTATTTAAATAAGCATATATACACCCACTTTAGTAATCACTTAGTGATAGCTTAAAAAGGTATGTTTTGAGTTTGAGGCTACCTTTCAATTTCCATTTGTACTGTTCACATCTTCTCAGTCTCCTGATTTATTCTACTCAGAGTTAGGCAGGACTTCATTTGATGCCCAGATCCATTGACATTTCTTCTCAAATTTTAGCAACATGGAAGCCGAAAAGACGTACAAACTGTGTCTTTTAATGTGAGTTAATGTGGGGCATCTGTGTCATTTGGATATATAAATATATATAAGATAGATAAGTATATCTAAGTATTGTAGTCCTACAGTAGCCTGAATTCAAGTCCACTGAAACTCTGAGTTAACAGTAGGCTATCAAGACCCACCATACCTTATTATATAAATAAACTGAGGGGTAACTTGAGCAAATCACTCCAACAAATATGTTATTTGAATTTTTTTTTCGGTCATCACACCCACAGTAATCAGTCCTAATTGGTACCCTCCTTGGCATAAGAGGCTGAAAATTTAGAGAATAGGATGACTGAAAAGCAATTTGTAACTATTTAGGTGAGTCTGGAGACAATGAGGGAGAGAAGAAAAAGGGTAATGTTCTCTTCAGAGATTTGATTCAATCTCTGGAGCCCACATCCAAACATCTTCATATGAAGGTACAATAATTTTTTTAAATATATACATCAAATCATCCAATTATCAAAAATTCTGTTGGGATGCTTCTTCATAGTTTCACTAGTGTCTTTTTAAAATACTGGACATAGAATTCTTAAGAAACACTATTTCTAGGGCATTGAAAGGTATGAAGTACGCCCTTGGAGCTTAAATCAGGATGAGCTGAGATGATCCCCCAGACAGCTTTGAAATGCCCTGGCTTCCTAATAATGGAACAAAGTGCTACATGAAGAGGGCTGTGCTGAGATGCTCTGAAATTCTTTCATATGATTAGTAAGAATGAAAATATTATTAGAGATTTTAGACTCCTAATCACTAAGAAAATAAAAATCATGCTAATGCCTTCAATTACAAGTTACAATATTACTTGTCCTAAGAATTTAGTTTTTCTTGGTAAATGCCAGTTAAAAACATAGCAATTACACGTTCTTACAGATTACTTGGCAACTCTGTTTCTGAAGTTTGTATGACTTGCCCTCTGATTTTATAACCGAAATAATCTTTTTCCCCTATAATTACTTGCTATGTAAATACCTGTCAATACATGACTGACTCTAGCCATTTCCATTTAATTAAAAGGTCAACACCAACATATAAATACCTTTTATTTAATGATAATATTTGTTCCTATAACCACACAAGTAGCTCAGTATCCAAGATAAATTTATTTTTGCTGTGCATACTGAGATACACAATATGAATTTGATGTCACAGTCATGTAACATCAAATTCCTCATGTGGCATGTGGCATTTGTAGATAATAATACATAATAAATGCACATATAAATGTTCATAAAAATTATTAATCATGTATAAATTTATCCAATTTTTGCATAGATTAGGTAAGAATAAGAAGTGGGACAAATTTATCCCGGAGATTTTCTATTCAGGTACCAAAATGTACCTAAGTGTCTATTTGTCCTCATAGCACTCCTCCTTTGAGCACAGCAAAGAAAATAGGAAGCAGAGATGGATAGAACTTACAAAATGTGTTCCTCTGTTCCTAGGACAGCCTGTGGGGATAGAAGGGCGAAATGGAGCAGAAAGACAGAGGAGGTCAGATGGGTTATGTGACAGAGTAAAGAGCAGACTAATTGAATTTGCAAGTGATATGAAATTGGGAGTTGTCAGGAACAGAGGGGAAGACAGAGCCTGAGACTGTTAATAGATGACTTATTTAAGAAATTTGAGTAAGTTGACATCCGGGAACTTTGAACATTTTTGCTTTGCATACTTTGGCTTCTGTTTTGTCCTTTTCCATAGGATTTATTAGCTGCTGTCCTTAAAAATATCCAATAATCATTTCATTGTGTATTCAATAAATATGTACCCAAAATGTTCCAGCCCTTTTTCACCCCAAGGAAGGACACAGAGATCAAAATAAATATAATCATTATTTTTATAGCTTTCCTGGCTTAAAGACGTACTTGCCCTGGAATGTTTTAGTTAAGCGTAGGACACATGGCAATTTGGGTTATTTGGATGTTACCTGGCTCTTAATATGAAATTTTTGTAAAACTCAATTTGGAATTTAATCTGAAGGACAATACCATGGAACAACTTTGCAGATCAAAAGCACCCTTTAAATGGCCTCTATAAAAACAGATGGATTCCATGAGCAAGGTATTAGTTAAAAGAAAGGGGAAAAATATGTAAAATAGTGCAGTTTTTAGTGAGTTGGTAGCTACAAACTGCCTCAACCCTGTTATCATTACTTAGGATGGAGAAATACATTTTACACTTCAAACAGTTGGCCTCCTCTGCCATGCTTGCTGTATTTGAATTTGGCTTCAGTCTTGAGTAATGCAAGGTGCTTGACTGTCAGCCCTGGAAGGAGAAGCCCCCTTTTCTGAAGTGGGTAGCGAATGCACGGTGTCAGAAGAACAGCCCTTCACTGTCACCCTCATTAACCTGCCCTTGCTTCACCTCTTTTCCATACAGCTCTAGTAGCTCTCAAGAAAAAAAGGTCTGGAAATGAATATAAACCTCATAATATAATACAAAATGAAGAAATGTAGGTCATGAAAATTTCAAGCCTGATAGAAATAGTTAATGCTCATTTATGCAATGACCTATGTTGTTTAATTTATTTATAACTTCTAAATGTTATAACATTCTTTTCAAACTTATCTCCTGACAGTTTTCTTACAGTGCCCCGGGGAAAATTTTGAACTTGAAAGTTTCAACATTTTGGATTTATCAAAGTGAAAGAATTTTGCAGATTCTCTTTTCACTGAGTTTCATGATTTTTACATTGGAGAGTTAATATAACTAAAAAAAAAATCTTTCCCTTAAAAAAAATCACCTCTAGGCTGAGACCATATTTGGAGAGCTTCTGCTCCCAAGCAATTTTGAGGTTATTTACATAGAGGGGGAACTGAAATTTGTAACTGAAATTATTTAAATGACAAAATTTGCTAAATTGGATTTATAATAATGTCTGATGAACATACACATATTCCAAAGAAAATCAGATAAAACTTCATTCTGTTAAAAACTCTATGTAGTTTATAGCGAAAAAACGATTTGTTTTAAGGTGTTATTTTGAAAGTGTTCTGAAGTCTCAGTCATTTTTTTAAAGAAAGATGATTATTCTTAATGATAGTAACTGGGCAAATCATTTCACAGCCAAAATGCCACTATTGCAGTATTCAGAGCCAAAGTAAAAAATATTATAGAGAAAACAAGTCCCAGAATTTATAAAAAAGTACTTTTTACATACTGAATCACCTATGTGTCTGTGGGTCTAACATGTCCCCTTAGTAAATCTATACATATCTTAGAGCTACGACTTCTTCCAAATTCAATAGCAGGCCTAAACTAAGCACCCTGGAACCTAGAAATTTAGCTAGTGCATTGAATACGATTAACACTCAGAGTTTAGCAAATAATACTGTTGTACTTTCTCCTACACCCATACATATTGGGGTTCTAAATTATCATCCACTGATTACTATTTAATTAAGCAAGAAACATACAGGTAAATTGCTTCTGTCACTTATAAAGGCTGTGGACACATTTAGTGACTGTCACTCATCTGAGCTACTTTCAGAGTGATTAGATAGCTGCAGGCTATACAGAGTATGTCATCTCTTTCAAAAACAAAACAGGATTTTTTTGGGGGGGGTGAGAGTGCTTTAATTGTTTTACCTCTCTATTAATAATAATGCGATTTGGTTATTTTAAGACAATAGCTTAGTGTGAAAATTACACCATGTAGCAATTGTAGCCCACCTTCATTTCATGACATTTGTTATCATATTTTTGTATTGTTTATATTCATAGTTCAGACATTTAAAAAAATAAAAAAGTAACTTGAAGTACAGGCTAGCTTGCTAATGACGAAGAATGTTTTCTCACTAAAATGCTGATCCATGCTCCTCCTTTTTCTTCTGTTCCCACCCGCCGCCTCGGTATTTCTGCCCCACTTGCAAGCTTTTCTTTCAGAACTCATCTGAGTGTTCTTGCATCCTACCCTTGGACTTGGTCAAATGTGGCTCTTGCTCTAGCCCCTATGTTTTGGAGGCCCCACTGTGCCCCTGCCATGGTAAAACATAGTCCATTGGGCCAGCCCAGGAGACAGGCCCAGGTAGAGTCTGTAACCCCCCAAATAGATGACATCCCTACTACTTTGGACCTCACAATTTCCTGCCCCAGTATGTTTAAAATCACTTCCAGGCCCTGGGCTATGTGATCATCCTAAAGGCCTTTTCCAGAAGGCACCACTGTGTTTTTCCCCAGGGCCAGAAGGAAGTGGAGCTTATATCAACTGAGCATGAAGTTGGTGATCTGCAGAGGGAAAGAGAAGTGGTGGGCGGCTTCCACTGAACTCATGCCCAACCCATGGAAGGTGTGGCCCAGTGTCATTTACCCAGGAAGGTCTTTCCTAACCTCCCTGATAAAGTCACATGCCTCTATTATTATCATAAGCTCTCATATTGTTATGTGCCAATCCTTGGAACAGTTGTGATTTTATACTTGTTTTTATCATTATGTAATTGATGCCTACCTTGCTACAACTCTGTAATCTTAATTAAGCCAGAAAAATAGATGTGTTTTCACTATTGTATTTTCCTACCAAATACATTGGAAAAGTTCATAATAGATACCTTGGAATAAATGAATGAATGAGAACTCTCTTACTTTATAATCCTCTGAAAACTGGAAGACCAATGACCCTATGTTTCATGTGTACATTAGGCTTGGTATGTGTTCGGCAGATACTTAGAACATGTGTGTTAACTAAGCCAAGCTTATAATCAATTTGAGTGAACATTACTTGATTAGCATCTCTGTGCCATCAATTATTTATTAGTGATAACTATTTTGGCTTGCAAAACCTATTTTACTCTGCCATACTGATATATCAGTACATTTAACTGAAAAGTCTAAGGGAATTAATTGGCCTGACACACATATAGGCCTAGGAGTTCAAATGATAACATCAGTAATCTGTCTCTTCCCTCCTCTGGACACTGTGCTGGCTTTGTTCTCAGGAGAGCTCCTTCCCCAACAGTTGCAGCAGAAGTTCCAGGCCTCACTCTAAAAGCCCAGGCCTGGGTTACATGTGCATTCCAGAACTATCTAAATCAGACCACCACCACACAGGAATTGAAAAAAGAGGCAAAGCATGGTCCCCAAAAGAAAATTATTGTGTTTTTATTATAGCAAATATGCTAAGCTGGTAACATCACAGATGTACATCTACTAAAATTATCAATAGATGCTACAAAATAGAGATTCTTGATTTAAAATGACTTGATGTACTGATTTGCAGTCATTTGCCGCTGTGTCATCAATTGATCACACATAGAAAGTGAAGGAGCAGTAGGTAATGTTGCCTTTTAGTCTGCTCCTAAAGGACTTTCCTCAAGTATCCTGTCTCAGTCTCTTCCTGCTGCTATAACAAAATACTTCAGACTGGGTAAATTATAAAGAATAGAAATGTTATTTCTTATAGTACTGGAGACACAGAAGTCCAAGAACAAGGTGTCAGCATTTCCTGTCTAGTGAGGGCCTTCTTGCTGCATCCTCACATGGCAGAGGGGGAGAAAAGGGCAAAAGGTACTAGGATTCCCTCAACCTCTTTTATAAGAACAGTAATCTATTCAGGAGAATGGTGCTCTCATGACTTAGTCACTTGCTGAAAAGCCCACCTCTAAATGCTATCATGCTTGGGATTTAATTTCCAATACATAAATTTTAGAGAAACACACACATTCTAACCATAGGACATCCTTTGGCTCTACTCCCAGGGTGGCCCTGCATCACCTCCTGCAAGAAGTGATTAGGAGACAGGTGGGCTGCTGGCTCCAAGTTATAGCCCAGGCATACTCTTTGGGCATGTGTGGGCTGTTGGCCAAAATCCAGAGTTAAGTAAAGGAGAGGAGTCAAGTTGAGAAGAGCTGAAAGACTAGAAAAGGAGAGTGAATGTTAGACTATAGTACGTTCTACAGATGATATTGCTTATGAACCAGCAAACCACTTCTTCAGATGATTCCAAAAGACGAATCCATTTAAAGTTATGGGAAAACACAGCATCATTTAAAAAGTGTATACTTCCCTAGGAGACAACCCTGAAAAGCAAAACTAGTTTTGGTATGTTTATTTAGAGTAGAGAAGTGGTTAAAAGCACAGGCTTAGGAGTCCAGTTTTCTGAGTTCAAACTAAGGCTCTGCCACATACTAGCCTGGTGATTTTGGTCAAGTTACTTAATATCTCTGTCTATAGCAGTCTACATCTGTTAAATGCAGATATTAATATTATCTACTTAACAGATTTGTTATAAGAAATAAATGGGTTGATACAAGTAAAGATTGAAAGCATGGACTGGCACATAGCAATCATTTAAAAGTTGGCATAGCTATCAGAATGCATGCATCAATAGATTAGCTTATATATATTATATACTAAATTATTAAAATGATCCTCAATAACTTTAGGCATATGACATAATCAAGCCATAAGCATTGACTAATGACTAATAAAAGTAAGGGAAAAAACAAACAAGTGGCACTGACTGCACTCAGTATTTTGGGATCTTGTAAACTAAGTATAGAATATGCCCTGCAATGCAGAGCTAGATTTGTACATTTAAGACACAGACCAGCTCTGTGTGTACAAAGGTTCAACCACCATTTAGTGCAAACTTTGAAACTCTTGGATGCTGTGAAACAAAAATGTGGTGAGGGATCAAAGGATGAAAATGTCAGTGCCAATAAAGACTGTTTCATAGATTTTAAAGGCTGGTATGACTTGTGTAACAATTAGCATGCAGGAGATAGCCACAAGTCATGAGCAGGTAAAGAAAACAGAGAGTGGCTTTCTAAATGGAAGTCAGCAAAATAACCAAAAATAACCACTTATTTGAATATTTATTAGTTTCATTATTTGTGTATTAATTAATAAACTA
>NW_012147189.1:4254152-4263150 GCF_000956105.1 Propithecus coquereli | reverse complement strand
ATGTAATTCTACTTATAAGGAATCGAAAAGGCCTTGCAGAGATTGTCACCAGGTAGAAAGAGGCATTTTAGTGGGCTAGACACCTGACCAAAGGCACAGAATTGTAGCAATCCTCCAAGCATTTGTGAGTGGGCAAGTCCTTTGGTATGGCTAGAGCCCAAGGTGTAAGACACAATAATATTGGCCAATGTAGAGAAACATACAATCATTAAATCCTTAAAATGCTATGAAATAATTACTTCATTGTATATGTGTTAAAGAGCCTTTTAATCTGAGGTGTGATCAACAGCTTTGCATTTTAGAAAGATGATTTTTGTGACAATATGGAAGACAGGTGGGGTGTCATAAGGCTAGCAGCAGGGAAACTGGTCAGGACACGACTTCACATAAACTGTAAGAGCAAAGAGAAATGGTGGCTAAATGAAGTATAGATAAGAGACTACTCACATAGGTGGATTTGGTGATTGATTGCAAGTCTGAGATTGATAGTGTCATTACCACCATTGACAATAGGAGGGGATGTAACTCTCGAAGGAAGGATAATGAAGGATATGTTTTGGAACTGTGGAGTTGGAGATGCTTGTGGGCTAGGTCAGGAGAGTGGTGTGGGTCAAAGACATAGCAGTGCCTGTCTTTAGTGGACAGAGGAATGTAGGGTGAGTAGAAAGAAAAGAGTGAGCCAAGAAGAGGTCTTGAGGATCACTGACTGTCAAAAAGTATAGAGAGGAAGAAGACTCCACAGAGGAAATGGGAACAAGAAACTGAACAAGAGAATCAGAAAAAAACACGTAGCATGGACACTAAAGGAGGAAAGAAGAGAGTGGCCAACAGCATCAAATGTTAAATGGTCAAGCAAAGAATTCCTTAAGGGAAATCTACTGATTCATCAGCATCCAATAAGAATATTTACAATGAAAGTAAGAAACATGGCCATAATACAGTATCCCTGGGTCACCTTCTAAAATATCTACCTGGTGAGCCTAGGTTTTTCCAAAAACTTCTCTTCCAAAATGTTGTCCTCAAAAACTTCCCTTAATTCCCTCTCTATTCTTCTTATAATTTATATGACCCTAATTAAGATAATCCTCTAATTTTGGATTAAATTTTGGAGATATTAGTAAAAAATTTATACGTGTTCTCTATTACTGAATAATATTAAATATATGATAAATTCATAGAATTCATACAAACATTAAAGAGTATCATAGCTGTTTCTATACTATCTGGGTATTATAGGATAATTACCTCTTATCAGCCCTACAACTCCAATGTCAGTGCAGGTCAGTGTGCTCCAGTTAGCATTAGCCTGTCCCCACCCCATGACTGTGGAAAATCCAATGCACTTCTAGGGAATTTGTGAATTCCTAGGGATTTACATTATCTGACTCCAAGCTTCTGTTATATCAGTTCAGTTAATGGACCATCTCACTACCTTCCAGTACTGATATTACGTGTTTTATATTTCCACACCCACAAACTACCACCTAAAATTTTTGTATGTAACAATCTTTTCTCAAGTTTTGGAAAGACACTAGAGGTTTCATAAGGTTTTGTCTTTTAAATCTGAAAAGAGAAGCCCCTCCAAGATGACTTTCTGAAATCTCAGGTTGGAAGGCTAGAACAATAGAAAATTTGTATCTCCTGCCTGAGCGGTACAAGAAATCCTGAGAAGGGGATGAGGTTGTTGAGTGAGCAAGCCAACTGACAGTCTCCCCTTAATGCAGTTGTTAGCTCTTCCTCACACAAATCCCATGAGGTTAGATTATTATGATTCCAAGTTTTACAAATGAAGAAAGTGAGACTCAGGCAGGTTAACTGAAGCTAAAAGCAAGGAGGCAAAGTCATTCTTAAACTGTACTTGCTTCTTATTTCAAGTTCCATAAACTGGCAACAAGCCACATGTTAGTAATTACATTGGTCAAAAGAAAACCATCAGTCATTACACTGCGTTTATGCTTCTCCTCAGTTCCTGACAGAATGTCCTCCCACATTCTTGCTTATTTAGAATGTCTGTCTATCCCTTGCTCTTTTCGGAATCTTATCCTTTGAATTCCCATGTCATCTATAAAGTTTTCCTGACCATCTCTGTTCTAGTAACTTTTCTCCCCTTTAAATGCCAATGTATGTATAATCTGTAATAATTTATTTGATACTTGCCACAAATGGCTGTGAATTTTCAGTTATAGTTTCCATTACATGTCAAGACTTTTCACTTAAGTTATAAACTTTTAAAAACAAAGAGAATAGCTCCTAAAAATTATAGCTATCTACTCCTACTTCCTCCTCTTTCTGTCCAAATTCTAACAACTATATGTCATTTAAAAGACTCGGAACGTGACCTTAGTCATGATGATATGCAAGCAGATTTTCAGACGGAACCCATTTCTCCTAAACCATCATCACTGTTACAAATAAGTATTATGAAACTAAAAGCCACTGACATCTAATGGCTGATCTTCTGTGGGGAATAAGAGGCCACTTCTGCTTAGGTAAAGCTTTCTAAAACAAGGTTAAGAGGTTAAAGTTCTTTGTTCTTCATGTGATACTTATTGAGCACCTAAAATATTCTTGTACTATGCAAGATATTGAGGTTGTAAGGGTAAATGACAACATAACGCCTGTCTCTCAGAGCTTATAGTCTAGTGGGAGATGCAAAAAGTAAACAATTATCTCACAGTATGGTATATATCCCCAGTTTGCTTCGAACCTGTCGTTTCCTTTATAGTGTTATTTCCTAGGAGTGTGAATCTATTACATCCTCGTTCTATTTTTCAGATTTATTTCCTGGAATATCCCAGAGTGGTTTTTATTTATACTTTTTTTCTAATAGGCAACTTCCCAATCATGGCTTCATTGTGTCCCCCGGTTCACGTCTGTTGTGCATTTTAAAGCTTGCCCTTTATGATAGGTTGCTTCTAAAATGATTTTCAGTGATTCCTATCTCCTGATACTTATTCTATCAGGGTATTTTCTCTCCTAGTGTGTGAACTAGGCCTAGTAACTTGTTTATAACAAATGGAATGTGGCGAAAGTAATGGAATGCCACTTCTGAGATTGAGTTATGCAAGACTGTGGCTTCCTTCTTACACATTCTCTCTCTGACTTATCTCACGTGCTTGCTTTAATGAAATAAAATGCCATATTGAGAGCTGCTCCATGACGGGGCCCACATGGCAAGGAACTGAGGGTGGCTTTCAACCAAAGATGGCAAGAAATTGAGAAATTCCATCCAATAGCATGGAAGAAACTGAATCCTGCCAACAATCCCATGAGTGAGCTAGGACGAGAACCATTCCTAAGTAGAGTTTTCAGATGACAGTGCATCTGACATCTATGCCAACACCTTGACTACAGCATTGTGAAAGACCCTGAGAAGGAGGACCCAGCTACTTGGCACCCAGATTCTTGACCCACGGAAACTTGAGATAATAAATGTTGTTTTGAGCCACTATATTTTGGAGTAATTGCTAAACATCATTGGATAACTGAAATAGCTTAGAACAGGTTGGGTTTGTCACATTAATACATGGACTTGATATCAGCTCTTCTGCCCTTATATTTTTCCTAGAAGTCTTCCTAACTTCTAACACATTTTATACTTGGGCTTTGTCTCCCTTCACTTCCAACTTCCAAATAGCCAATGCTGCTTGGTGAAGTAGTCTAATTCCTTATAGGAAGTTAGATTTTGACCACCAGTGTAAGAAAACCAAGAATAGGTTATAAATAAGACCCAAAAAGCTTCCTTCTCTATAAAATAGAGTCTCAGGTATTGGAAAATAATTTCTGTTTAGTTTCTGGAGACAGAGCAGTGGGCTAGCCACCAATCTCTGTTGCCAAGATGACTGCAATAACTTCCTCGTTGATTTTCCTGAGCCTAAGGAGTCTGTTCTTTCCACTGCAAATCAGGAAGAGCTTTCCGAAATGCAAAATCTTCTCATTGTAACTCTACATGCCCCTACCACACAACGCACAAACTTAAAAAACACTTTGAGACCTTCTCATTTATCTCAGATAAATGACAGAAGACCTATTCATGACCTATCAGGCCCTATAAGGTCCAGCCAGTACATACCTCTCCAGCCTGATGTTTCATGCCCTTCTCACTCTGTACTGGCCACTACTGCTCCTCATCTGTGCTCCCTTCTGCCATAGCATATTTCCACATCCTGGTTTTTCTGTCAGGAATACTCTCACCAACTGAGGCATGCTCATTTTTCAGATCACAACTCCTAACTCTGATCTCACCTCTTGACTCAAGTTTTCCATGATCTCTTTTTCTAAGTTCACACATCACCATGTAACTCTTCTATATAGTTTGTATCCCCAATCACAATAGTAAGCTCTTTTGGTGAAAGTATTAGAATTAATATATCCAGGACTATATTATAAGTTCCCTGAAAGTAGCATGTAATTTTTTCTCACTTTTGTGTCATGATACCTGGCAATCGTCGGTGCATGATAAATATTTGTGAATGAATGAATGAACTAGACAGCACCAACTGTACTTTGTAATAAATTATACTATTATTAAGCTAGAACTTTAATAGAATATTAGTCTAATTTTTCATCTACTATGACCACAACATAGACAAGGAGATAAGAACAAAAGGAAAATAACATATTTTGAAAGCTTGCCATACATGTATCTCAAATATGCTTTCCTGAGCCTATATAGTATATATTAGTCCCAATTTTATTCTATATTTATTGATTCATGAAAAAGTAATAATTTGATATTAATATACAGAATATCAAATTTCTGGGTTATGTTGACCAAATTTTATGAAGTATTAGATAAATGCATTCTAGAAGCAAATTAGCGTTTTGGTTAATGATTGATTGGTAATTAATTCACTTGATAAAACCAGGTTTACCATGCAGCATAAAATTTAAGAAGCACTGATATACCTAGAAACAACAAAAAATGCCCACTCAAAACAATCTACCTTACGGTGCTTGTCTGTTATTTTCTTCTTTTTCGCTTGGTCACATTTTTCCTCAACACTATTAGTTTTCATTAGAATCAAGCTGATACTTTTCTTTAATCTTCTTCCTCTGATTAGTCTCTCTTCGAAACTAATTTTAAAAATAAAGCTCAAAGCTTTCGAGCTTTTGAAGTATTGAGTTCTTCAAATTTAATTTTTCTCATTTTGTTTCTTATTTATACTCTGTAAATAAATATATATATTTCAAATTGAGACAGACCTTGAAACATAATGTGTCTTTATATAGCTGCGATCCACCCACTCAGAAGAAAACAATTCATGAACATGGAGTTTAAAATATATCATAAAATTCACGCTTCATGCTGTGCCAATTTAACACAAACATGCCACATCCCTTGCATTAATAACCATTGACGATGACTGATAGAAGAAGTTCATAAGATTGCAATCTTAAAACAAAATCAGTTTATAGATCATAAAATAATTTGAGTAATAAAATTTGAATATACAGAAGAACTATGTCTGCACTTATACACAGATGACCAGAGTCTGTAACACCCTGATTTATTATACATATGAGATAATTAGAAAATTATGCCATTTTATTTCCCTGTACTTCAAACAGCACCAGAATATCATTTTTAACATATTTTTTTCTTCTAGACATTCATTTAAAAAATAACTGGATAGTATTTATGAGATGAGAAAATAATTTTGTTTAATTCTGAAAGACCACAAATGGCCTCTCATTTATCACCAGTGATTTGTGCAATTATTTGAGCCAAGTAAAAATCCCCATATTTAGCAAACAATGTTAAAATTCTATAAATCTAAAACGGAACCACTTTGTAGATTATGAAGTTTGGCAATGCTACTCGGTAATCAATCCTAAAAGAAGAATTTACACACATAACAATAGATAATAATCAGCATTTCATGTAGGTGCTACTATATGATCTACCATCTAGCAACCAAAATATTAAGGTGGACCAAGTTATCTTTCACTTTTTGTTCTCAAATTCTCTAAACAATTTTCCAGTGTAAGTCACTAAATACTATTTTGAAGAACTCATCAGTATTTAAGCTTTTTCTCCAAGTGAATCCAGAAACAAAATTGTTTTTTTTTGTTTTTTTATCCCTGAGTATCTTGTATCAGGAAAGGAAAAAATTTTGGAGTGGAATCTAATTAGAATACTAGTGTTGGACAAATGGACAAAAATCTCATTTAAAGGTTATCCATATTAAATAAAAGTAATTTGTAAAGATTTTCTTCAGGAGATCATCTTTGTTCTAGTGTACATGTCTCTAATTTGAATTTGGAGAGGCAAAGTAACATAGTGGAAAAATATCTGAGCTGCAACTTAGGAGGTAAGTCACAAGTCAAAATCCTGAAAGATAACATCATAGGTGAATATTTTGTACAAGAATGTTTTTATTAATCCATTTTTAAATAATACATTTTTCTAGCAGAAATATTCCACATGGCCTTAGTGTTCTAAAAAATTAACAACCATCTTTATTATTTATTTATCTTAGGGTGTTTTGTTGTTTATTTGTCTGATTTTTAGGGTCTAAAATTTATTAGATGTGGAAAATAGTCTATTAGATGTGGAAAATAGTTTTTATATTTACTATAAAAGTAATAAAGAGATTGGTTATCTGTTCACAAAACATGTTTCCTCTGTTTCCCATACTAATCACTTGTCTTAATTCTACAGTCTCCCTTCAGTTAGCTGTGGCTACAGACTCAGTACTGGGCAGAGGATGTCAGCAGACCATTTTCAGGCCTAGCTCTCCAATGTGTGACAACCCATGCTCTTTCTCTATTGCTAACTTGAAGCAGACCAGCCTGGAGAATTTCGTTTCATGTATCGAAGAATACAAAGGCACAAAATGGAGAGAGCTTTGTTCCCTAAATCACTAGATGCAGGAGAACTGACCATGCATTACAAACATCTATTTTCAAATTTCCTGAGCAAGAGATAAACTTCTACCATATTAAGTCGCTTGGATTTTAATTTAGCAGCTATATTTTATTTTTCAATTCAATATTTTAATTCAGGTATAAGCTATATACTGTAAAATTATTACTATTTGTGTATAGTTTATGAGTTTTGGCAAACGTATGTAGTCACCACCACAAAAATCAAGATATAGAACTGTTTTATCACCTCAAAAAGGCACTCAGGCCCTTTTGTCATCAATATGTCTGATCACCCTAATCCCTGGCAACCACTGACCTCTTTTCTTTCTCCATAATTTTGCTTTTTCTGAAATATAAAATTAATAGATTCAGACAGTACATAGATTTTGAGTCACTTAGCATATATATTTGATATCTATCAATGTCCTTGCATGTATGAAACATTCATTTTTTTTAATTTTTTTTTATTTTTATGTTTATTTTTTTAGACTAATCAAGTGCAGTATTGAGGAGGGGGGGGAAGTAGTAGAACGAGGAGTTCAATCTGTAACTGACCATGAACAATCAAGTGAGATAACTGCCTACCTCGGGACCACCTAACAACTTCATTGCTGATAAACAATTACTGTCTTCAAGTTTACTCTTTATTTATCTTTTCAGTTTGATCTACTGAGTATTTCATAGCTTTATAGGTAGGAAGACACAGAATCAAGGTGGTGCTATTCCAAGAACTCTGCAAAACAGCAAGGCAATATGGGAAAGCCCAGAATCAATTATGAAAGGGAGTCCCAAATCAGACAGGTACCCAGGATTTGTCACTAATTAATGCATATTATCTTCTGTTATCTGAAATGGCTGTGGTTGAGCGTTAACCAAACTTGCTGATAGACACAAAAATTTCAGCTTTTTTTAATGGGTTTAAGTCCACTCAGAATCTTGCAGCCCCAGGAATGCCCTTGGTCTCTCAATGGCGATGACTGGTGGCTCCACTAAGAATGTGAAAAATGCTAGTTTTGAGAACTTATGATTGAAAGGAAGACAAGTCCAACTGATTTGAGGCAGGCAAACTTTATACTATACCACAAAATATATATTAGAAATAAACTTGAGTACCTAGGGCTAACTACCCTAAATTTTGAGAGTAACAGATTTCAGCTCACTGTTAAGAGATTTTTCTAACGATTGTAACTGAGCATGACTAAAACAAGCTGACTGAAGTAGTGAGGTTCTCATGATTGGTTAAAAGCTATGTGAGAATGTTTTCAGGGGTGGCAGAGAGGGTCTTGGTGTATGGTAGAGTATTGAAATAGATGATCTTGAATTTTCCTTCCATCCCACTTTTCTACCACTATTTCTAGGTTGGCTCTTGGCTTTTTCCTCTTCCTTAAATAGGCTGCCGATTTTGAAAAATGGGATATGACGGATGCATAAGAAAAGAAATACACACAAAAGATAGAAGGAGGGGGAGGAAGAAGAGGGAAAGGGAGCAACAGAGGAGGAGGAAAGCAGTATGGGGAGAGATGGAAAATTAGGAAAGTGGATGCATAGTGGGAAGTCTAATATCTTCTGTTTTTTTCTATACAGGAATGGGCCTGTACACAGTTACTAACATCTGCTAAATATCTCGTAGATGTCTGTAAGCTGCACACAAACACCCTGGTCAGGCAGACTTCCATGATGCAAGGTATTTGGTAGGTCTTCCATGATGCCAGGGTGACCCCTGACATTCAGCTTGACCCCTTTCCCATTTCCTTCTGCCTCTGTGGCCTGCACAGAGCACCAGGAAGAAGCAAAGCCCCAGGAAATACAGCGTGTTTGTGAATAAAGCTGCAAGGTTCTGTACACAGCCTGTGGCTTTTTCCTCACCCATCCCCATTTCAACGCTCCATGCTTTCTGCATCCTTTCTCATCCTCCTGTTTTCTTTTGTCCCTGTCCTTTTTAATGAAATGGTTTCCTCCTAATTCTGACTTTACTTCTTTTGAGGGCAATTCTGTGTCTCTGTTTTGGCATTGTCCAGAGAGGGGACTCTCTTAACTTACACCCCCTCTATATTTGAATTGGCCCTTTCAACCCTATTCTCAAGCAATACACGGTCTGCTGACCCATCCTTATTACTCTCCAAAATTC